>NW_026851915.1:0-180154 GCF_026571515.1 Ruditapes philippinarum | reverse complement strand
GAAAAAATCTTACAAAATACATAAGGGAGTTCACCAACTAGATACTGACCAGCTGGTTGTTTCTATAGCTGCAAACGAAAAAATGAATGTCAGTCCACCATCACTACTAATGATATAGAAAGATCACCCTTATTGGCCCAGTCAGGGATGGCTATGGACAAATCTTGTGCAAATTAAAACATTTGGAAAACAAAACAACAAGTATACAAATCAAATCACACTTTAAAATCACAAGTCGGATACGTTCAAAGTGTTTATAACAGAAGACCTTACCAAGAAAAAGGCAGTTTTAGTGCAACAGTTAGAAATGGCAAGAAGAGATAAACATATAGATAGTTTCTGGACCTCTGAATGGGCGTATTCTTTATAAAGTGAAAACCCCAAGATAAAGTTCACTCCATCAGACAATGGGAGATATCGATCATCTCCTGTCGGACCCATCAGACCAGATGCTTAACAGTCCTTTGGCATCGAACAGAAGCAAACCATGTCACATTTAAGCCATGAACCAACAACATTTCAGAGTAAGATGATAAACTTTAGATAGACTATATAAAGATAACTTTGTGTGAATAAAGCACCTGATAACTTTAGATAGACTATATAAAGATAACTTTGTGTGAACATAATACATGGGGAATCATCTTTATTCTTCTTAATCGTTTAATTATCAGATTGGATTATAATCAGATATTCGTAAAAGTAAACACTAACATATAGTATATAGCATTTTTCTTACAAAATCGTTGGTGTATTACCGTTATGGCTCTGCCGGTAGATCGAAATTATTGTAACTTTTAGTGTTTTGTACCCATAGGTTCGAACCCTACGTATTGCCATTTTTTAACCACAGTTTTTTTTCTTGTTCTGTTTTTTATCATTATTATTTATTTTTATTTTTCGTTTTCCTTTTTGTTTTCTTCTTATAATATATATTTTATAGTATCTATTTATTTTTTTATATTTCTATTCTATTTTCTTTTTGTATTTGTAATCGCAGTGTTATAAAATATTCGATCTCATATTCATGTATGTATATGAAAAAAAGCGGCTAAACTTTTTTTCTGAAACAATTGACTTTCTGAGGTAAAAACAAATGTGTCGTACCAGTAGTCGAACTTCTGCCTGTACGTTTAAAACACATTACAGGCATGGTTGCTCTACCTACTGTGCTAACAAGACATATGATAACTTGTAGTTTTATTTTCATTTTTATAGGTTGTGGCATTGATCTGCCTAACCTATTTTTCGCATTGTTATTGGTCTTTGTTCATAGGAACTCGAGAACGGGACCGCAGATTGCGTGTAACGGTTTTTAAAAACGTTTCTGCTGCATCTAAATATCTTTAAGTATTATCCGAGCATATGGCCTCAAACAATATATTATCACTTTAACCCAATCTGTTACTTTTAAAACTGGTCAAATTTTACTGTATTATAAAACAAGAGCTGTCACAGGAGACAGCGAAGCTCGACTAATAAAATACTGGACGCAGTAAGGAGGACAAAATACAAAAGAAAAATCAATTATGTATAATTATGTATTAAGTTATAGTAAAAAAATAACATTTGTTAACATAAATTTCAAGATCAAGGGAATAATTCTTGAAATAGTCATGCTAGAGTTATGGACCTTGTCACACAACATTTGTGTAATGATAAGAAATATATATTTAAAGTTTGAAGTAGACACCTTAAAAAGTAAAGAAGTTATTATATTTCTTAAAGAAAATCCTAAGTTCAAAGAGAGAAAATCTGTAAATATTGCTTCAAGAGTTATGAACATTGTCACATAAAATGTAATTGATGATAAGGAATAAGTATTTGAAGTTTGAGGTAGATACCTTTAAAAATAAAAAAGTTATAATAAAAAATAACATTTTTCTAGTAAAAAAATCTAAGTTTATGGGGAGATAATTCTTGCAATATTGGTGCTAGAGTTATGAACCTTGTAAACATAAGAATGTGATGATGATAACGTAAATATATTTGAAGTATGAAGTTGATCCCTTTAGAAAATAAATAAGTAACAGTAAAAATAATATTTTTTATGGAAAATTCTAAGTTCAAAGGGAGATAAATCTGAAAATATTGGTGCTAGAGTTATGAACCTTGTCACATAGGATGGGGATGATGATAACGTAAATATATTTGAAGTATGAGGTTGATCCCTTAAGAAATAAGAAGAAACAGTAAGAAATAGCATTTTTTGAGGAAAATTCTAAGTTCAAGGGGAGATAAATCTGAAAAATATTGGTGCTAGAGTTATGAACCTTGTCACATAAGATGGGGATGATGATAAGGTACATATATTTGAAGTATGAGGTTGATCCCTTAAGAAATAAAGAAGTAACAGTAAAAAATAGTATTTTTTAAGGAAAATTCTAAGTTCAAGGGGAGATAAATCTAAAAATATTGGTGCTAGAGTTATGAACCTTGTCACATAAGATGTGGTTGATGATAAGGAACATATATTTGAAGTTTGAAGTTGATACCTTAAGAAATGACAAAGTTATAGTGAAAAATATTTTACTGCACCAAAACTTTAATCTAAAATCTGGACGCCGACGCCGACGCCGACGCCGACGCCGACGCCGACGCCGGGGCGAGTAGGACAGCTCTCCATATACTTCGTATAGTCGAGCTAAAAAGACAAGGAGTGACATCCGCCATTTGCCGCAACGTTCGGCATGAGTTTTCCCCCTTTGGCTACACTTGATTACTATTTTTTCAGAATTTTGTTCCCGTTATCGTTGTCAACTATCAGGTATCGTAACGGTTTATTGTTTACACGTGTTGACATGCACTAGTGTTTGACATGTATAGTCGGCATTATAACGGGCGTATTCGTGTTATGATTTGTTTACATGGAGAAAACAGACACTTTAGTAATATGGTCTAATAGATTTTGCCTAACTGAAAAAAAGGAATATTAAAACATGATCCATAGATAAATATTCAAGGCACTCATCTGGTATCCCTTATCAGGAAATGAGTACTAGAAAAATTAAACAAAAATCAAGCATATCAAGGGGGGTAACTTACGCCGAACGTTGCGGCAAATGGCGGATGTCACTCCTTTTCTTTTTTCAAAATACCGTAAATTTGACTGATTTTTAAATTAGCAGATTATATTAAATTGAGATAAGATAATTAAAGCCCATCCGCTCGTATAATATGAAAAGACATTCAAAGGTCGGACAAACAATATGTAAAGCTGGTACGGATTCGGATTTATGCGCCGCAATTTGGGTCCTGTTCCAGAGTGCCTATGATCTTTGTTATGTAAACAATGGCTCAAGTTATCATCCTAGGACAGTAGTTTTAAACCAATGCTTGTTTTTGTACTATTAATTCATTACACCAAGTATCAAAGTCAAAAATACAGTATTTTTATATCCCGAGCATTTTCAACCATAATATTGATATACACATCACAAATTTAATTTTGTATATCCATCATCCAACATAAATCCATTTTCCTTTTTTTCTATTAAACACAACACAGATGTCCGTGTTCGAAATATTTTACATATCCATGATAACTTCAAATTGTACTATATCTCAATGTATAACGGTCTCGGATAGCATCATGATTTACACACTATACCGTTATTGTTTGTAAATTTATACATACATACAATACATAGTAACTGTCACTCATTTATTAATGTAAGAGATTAACAGCACCGTCTGATGTTTGATCTTAGTTATAATCTTTGGTGTGTGTAATATTAATATTGTCATTGTTAATTCGATGACATGCACTGTAAGTAATATTGAGCACATTCGACTTTTTTTTATACAAGTACATCTACATCTGTATATATACATATATTTTCTGTTGCATATATATTTTATATAAATATTGTGTATATATTTTTTTCCCGTCATAATACACACTGTTAATAGTTTTCTTGCCTTAATAAAATAATTACTATTTGTTTTAACAACACTAGCTTCTAGTTATACCTATATTTTAAGAGACTACAAACACCCGCTGAACAGTTAATTGTTCATTTCACTATTTAGTGCTGCTTGTAAACGAAATGTATAAATGTATAAGGAATATTTTTGTTTATGTTAAATTTCTTGTTGTTTAATCATTTTTGATCAACATTCAAACACTTCATCTTAATTATAAATAGATAAATATCCTTTTCATGATAAAAGTACAAGTGTTAATTAAGACAATTTTAAGTTTGATTCAAGATTAATTTAATATAAAGTATAATCAGAAAATTCCTCTTTTTTGCTCAACACATTTTTTCCCCTTCTTTCTTTATCTGACTAGAAATGTCCATGTTTTACTTTTTGTATATCTTTTTGACAATTTGGGGTTTATTTGGATCCAGCATTTGTTATGTTTGTTTTGATAACGGCACGAATAATACTAAATGCTGGATCCTTAACCTTGTCGTTATTATATAAGTACATTACTATACATTTTTTTTTCTGTCTTACTTATTTCTTACATTGTTTTATTTTTTTTTTTATTAATCTGTCTTTATTTTTTTCTTTGTTCGCTTTATATGTATACATGTCACACTTTCTCATATAATTGCCATCAATGTTGATTAATATATTTTTCAGGGGGAGGGCCGATCTCTAATGTTGTAAGAACTTGGGCCCAACCCTTTTGCTATTTGTTATTTCGTAATCAATTTGTTTATGTATATTTACATGTATATATTAGCAATAAAATATGATTAAAACTAAATAGTGTACTTGTTTATCGCTTCGAAAATATGCAGCAATCAACTCTCTTGCAAATTAAATTGATTTTACAAACATTGGCTTTTTGTGTGTGCAAAATTGATCTGATGATAATTAACGCGCTGGTACCTTTACCATTCATGGCATATAACAAAGAATTCAATGCTTTATAACATTTTTAATTGTGTCAGTGTGCGTAATAGCTTTACATACCTTTTCAGAAAATGTACAACTTATGTTACACAAGCTTCAGTGTTGTTATATTTTTTTTTGTTCCATGGGGATCATTGATGCCAGCAACTATCAAGTTTTTAGAATTGAGTTCCGCTCAAGCGGTGCTAGGGGGGCGTGAGGGATGTTGCACTTATTCATTATCTCTCATGTACAGACCAATCAAACCGAGTCTGCAATTTTCAAATAATTTTGTTTGTGATTAATGCTTCCGAGGTAACACTTTGTTTCCAGATTTTTTTAAGACCTGTTAAAAAGGACGTATTCTATGTAATTAGGTTAATAAATTCTCAGTCTCATGCTTTATCACACGTGTTATAATTGTTTGTTATAGCTATGTAAACTTTTTTTTTAAAATGTTATATAACACCATTGACATGTTAAAATCAATGTACAATTATTGTATGTAAATGATTTTTGAAGTTTTTAAATAAAAGACAAAAAAATACACAATTTTAATTACCATAAAACATATTGAATACGCATAACATCCCTCCAACTTGGAAGAAGTGCACGTTAAATCTGAAATAACTACTAAACTATTTGACTTCCGAATATTTCGGAGTCATAGCTAAAAGGAGCAATTTCAAATGCAACAAACAGCCGACATATTATGCCAGGTGTTGAAGTCAATGCCTTTATTTAATGCATAAAAACGATTAAGAGACTTACACCTTTACGAGCCTGTATGTTTCGGCTCAAAGCAAAAATGCACGATCCCAAATTATTTAAGTCGTCTACTTTTTCTGTCAGTTCATTATAATATGTCTAACATTCATTTCGCTTTGATTTGTAATAAATTGCTTTAATTAACTCTTAGTTATTTTCAATTCTACATTCTCACTTAAAGTTATTTACAGCAGAGGTCATAATAAATGCTGCATCAACCGTAGAACAACCCTTGCTAATACATATGTTTTGAACTATACTATGTAACGTGCAGCACTTTCAATTCAGTTATTGTACTTGGTCATTTTCGTTGTTTTATCGGATGCTTATGTTTTTTCTGAGGTTTTAATTATTGGACTTTTTTTAATTTTTATTTCTGTTAAGTAAAATGTTCCTAGAGTCTGTTTAATACCGTTTAGTGTTCGGACTATAATTTCTTCAATTCTATTTTTATCCTAAAGCTGACTTTTTAACCGAGGAATTTAACATCAGATTGTGCATAATATTGTCCAGATATAGATTACTATGCAATCAAACAAATTCTAACTAGGTCATTTTTTTTTACATTTCAGAAAGTGCAACTGAAATTGAATAAACAATGTTTTTGCTTTTATTCGCCTTTTTTTTTTTGTATTTCATGAAATTTTATTCATAAAAAACAGTTTCGATAGTACAGGTGGCATGTACTATGTCAGATTAATGTTGGTAAGGAATAGCGAACTGACTCGATAAACCGAGCTTTAATATTGAATGGTATATTAAGCGATTTAGTTTGAAGACTTTTTGAGTGACGTGACTAAGTACGGTACTATTCTTCAAAAGTTCAAAATTAAGATTTATAGTAATAATTAAAGCCAGTATTTGTATATTGAATGGATAAATGTGTTACTGTAAGCATTGTTTCTCTCGTCAAATCATCACTGGGAAACGAATTCACTAAGCATTAGGTTGCATCCAGTCTAATCGATTGTAAATATCATGTATGTAAATATGCTTTTGTGACAAATATGTTTAAACTAAACATCATACTTTGCTAAATGTTTGCAAGTTTAATTTTCATGCCATAAGTGTATGTTTTTTTTTCTGTTTGTTAAAGTAAGAGTTAATAAAAGTGTTAATGGATATAAAGCTTGTGAAAAGCGAACATGGTCCATGTGATACTTTTTTACGACAATCACTTTTATAGCCAGACAGTAGTCACAATAAACACTACACGTTTAGCTTTTAAAAATAGATAGCAGCGACTCGCTTCGTCCTTTCTATTTCCAGCAGTGTCTTACTGAGTGCCAATGCGCTGATTTGAATTACAGGGCAAATTATGTAAAAAAAAAATAACACGCTGAGTAATGTAATCATTCGTCGTATTTAATGGCAGATTTGATAGCCGATATAAAAAAGATTCATAAACTATATAATAAAACAAATATGAACTTTTTAACTGGTGAATATGAATTGATATGTACCGACAAAATTAATATTGACCGAGGCTATCTCACATTTCACATTTAGTCACATATTTCACATTTTAATATATGGTAAAGTTTACATCTTTGCATAACCTTTTCATTAGCCTTAATGTTTCTTTTTTAAGGATTCCGCCGATGAGTCACTTACTTGAATGAATATGCGGTTGCGTTATATGTCCAGGAATGTCTTCAACCTGGTCAATTATATATAATGAAATTATTTCTTTAAATTTCAATAGTAATACAACTGTGTTTGCACGAAATACGCTTAAGCTCTCATAATAAAATCAAGCAATCAGTGCTTAAAACCTACTTTCACTTTTACAGTTAACTGATGACGTAACATATGACGTCATTGTTTCAGTTCGTGCACGTGCACATGTTCAGCGGGCTGATAACTAGTTCTTGGCCCCGGGCCGCAAACTCATAATAGGTCACGTGACACTCATAATCAGTTGAAATCATAGGCGATTTTGTTACTTTATATAGTAACAAGTGTATTTACTATTATTACTACATTTGGTAAAATAAAAATAACCAAAGTCTCCCAGGGTCCGTCTCATGTGTTATTTTCAGTTCTCAGGTTTCTAACAAGCACAATTACCCAGCGAGACATGTGTTATTTTTCATAATATAATCACATAATTTTGAAAATTTACGTTTGGAATAAAAATGCCTATAGATGTACGACAAATTTCAAATTCATTTAGCTGCTGTATATACTCAAAACTCAGTCGATAATATCCTAACAGCCGGGAATCTTTACCGGACGGGAATGTACCTATACTGAACCAACATGCTCTGGTGGAATGCTTAGCTGGCTAGGCAATCTAGCAGAGCGTTCCTAAATATAGTGTAAAAATGCTCTGCTGCAATACTCAGCTGTCTTGGCAAACTAGCAGAGCATTCCTAGCTTTAGTGAAAAATGCTCTGCTGGAACGCTCAGCTGGCCAGGCAATCTAGCAGTGCATTACTAAATATATTGTTAAAATGCTCTGCTGGAATGCTCAGCTGGCTAGCTAAGCTGGCTAGGTAATCTAGCAGGGCATTACTAAATATAGTGTAAAAATGCTCTGCTGGAATGCTAAGCTGGCTAGGCAATCTAGCAGGACATTACTAAATATAGTGTACAAATGCTATTCTGGAATGCTAAGCTGGCTTGGCAATCTAGCAGGGCATTACTAAATAAAGTGTAAAAATGTTCTGCTGGAATGCTAAGCTGGCTAGGCAATCTAGCAGGGCATTCCTTAATATAGTAAAAAATGCTCTGCTGGAATGCTAAGCTGGCTAGGCAATCTAGAAGAGCATTACTACATATAGTGTTAAAATGCTCTGCTGGAATGCTTAGCTGGCTAGGCAATCTAGCGGGGCATTCCTAAATATAGTAAAAAATGCTCTGCTGGAATGCTAAGCTGGCTAGGCAATCTAGAAGAGCATTACTAAACATAGTGTAAAAATGCTCTGCTGGAATACTAAGCTGGATAGGCAATCTAGCAGGACATTACTAAATACAGTGTAAAATGCTCTGCTGGAATGCTAACCTCGCTAGGCAATCTAGCAGGGCATTACTAAATATAGTGTAAAAATTCTCTGCTTGAATGCTAAGCTGGCTAGGCAATCTAGCAGGGCATTACAAAATATAGTGTAAAATGCTCTGGTGGAATGCTAAGCTGCTAGGCAATCTAGCAGAGCTTTACGAAATATAGTGTAAAAATGCTCTGCTGGAATGCTAAGCTGGTTAGGCAATCTAGCAGGCCATTACTAAATAAAGTGTTAAAATGCTCTGCAGGAACGCTCAGCTGGCTAGGCACTATAGTAGAGCATACCTTGATAAAGTGAAAAAATGCTCTGCTGGAATGCTCAGCTTGCTAGGCACTATAGCAGAGCATTCCGTAATATAGTGAAAAAATGCTCTGGTGGAATGCTCAGCTGGCTAGGCAATCTAGCAGGGCATTACTAAATATGGTGTAAACATGCTCTGGTGGAATGCTTAGCTGGCTAGGCAATCTAGCAGAGCGTTCCGAAATATAGTTAAAAATGCTCTGGTGGAATGCTCAGTTGGCAGACTAATTCTGAGTCCCAGGATTTATTGTTGCCAATGTTTTATTGACATTGTCGACTTCTAGGCAATTCTGAGGCACTCGCAGTCTTTCAGGAATTTTCGGTGCCAATAGAAATAATGATATTTTTGACTTCTAAGGACCTTTAAGAGACTATTTCATTGTCCTGCGACTTTTTGAAGGACACTCGCAGACTTTCAGGAATTTTGGTGCCAATGCTGATATTGACAATTAAGACTTAAAGGGACCCTCAAGAGTCCATTTTGGTCGGTATGGTTTCAGGAATGGTTGGTGCCAATGGAAATAATCATATTTTTGACTTCTATGGACCTTTCAGAGTCCATTTCATTGGCCTGCAGCGTATTGTCTGACACTCGCAGACTTTCAGGAAAGTTTGGTGCCAATAGAGATGATGGCAATTTTTACTTCTAGGGACCCGACAGAGTCCATTTTTATGGTCTGCGACTGATTCTGGGACATTCGCAGACTTTCAGGAATCTCTGGTGCCAATAGAGATAATGACATTTCTGACTTTTAGGGAAAACCGCCAGAGTACATTTCTTGGGTCTGCGACTGATTCCTTGAGACTCGCAGACTTTCAGGATGTTTAGTGCCATTGCAGATCATGACTTTTTACTTTTAAGGACCCCTTTGTCATAAACAGAGCATTTTTACCCTAAAATGTCATTATCTGCATTAGCACCAAAAATTCCTGAAAGTCTGCAAGTGCCAAATAATCAGTCGCAGACCAACGAAATAGACTCTGGATGGTCAAAAATGTCACAAGCAAATTCGTTGAATTTATATCCCCCGCCGAGTACTGGTTATTATTAACACAACAACTGAAGACATAAGGCTTTATTTATATATTAATCATGGCATAAACAGTAATATTCTTTGAACTTGATAAATATTCAGGGCAATAACAGAGCCATAACTTTGTGTTAAATAGTAAAATCTGGAAATGCCAATGAGATGTATGCATACTACATAACTAATCAAGGGCCATATATCTGACTTATAAGTACTTGACTGGAACAAGGCGACTATATGCACATCTCCTTATAGTATCCCATAAAGTTTCATTGAATTCCAGCCAGTAGAAGCAGAGAAGTAGCGAGGAAACAAATATTTTTCTTTATGGATACTGCATAACTAATCAAGGGCCATAACTCTGAGTTAAAGTGTCTGACCCGAACAAGCCGACGATATGCGCATCTCCTCTTGGTATTGAAGGTTCCCATAAAGTTTCGTTGAATTCCAGCCAGTAGTTGCAGAGAAGTAGTGCGGAAACGATTTTTACTCTATATGCATACTACATAACTAATCAAGGGCCATAACTCTGAGTTAAAGGGTCTGACCGGAACAAGCCGACGATATGCGCATCTCCTCTTGATATTGATGATTCCCATAAAGTTTTGTTGAATTCCAGCCAGTAGTTGCAGAGAACAACTCCGGAAACGATTTTTACTCCATATGCATATTGCATAACTAATCAAGGGCCATAACTCTGAGTTAAAGTGTCTGACCCAAACAAGCCGACGATATGCGCATCTCCTCTTGGTATTGATGATTCCCATAAAGTTTCATTGAATTCAAGCCAGTAGTTGCAGAGAAGTAGCGCGGAAACGATTTTTACTCAATATGCATACTGCATAACTAATCAAGGACCATAACTCTGAGTTAAAGTGTCTGACCCAAACAAGCCGACGATATGCGCATCTCCTATTGGTATTGATGATTCCCATAAAGTTTCGTTGAATTACAGCCAGTAGTTGCAGAGAAGTAGTGCGGAAACGATTTTTACTCTATATGCATACTACATAACTAATCAAGGGCCATAACTCTGAGTTAAAGTGTCTGACCAGAACAAGCTGACGATATGCGCATCTCCTCTTGATATTGATGATTCCCATAAAGTTTCGTTGAATTCCAGCCAGTAGTTGCAGAGAACTACTCCGGAAACGATTTTTACTCTATATGCATACTACATAACTAATCAAGGGCCATAACTCTGAGTTAAAGGGTCTGACCGGAACAAGCCGACGATATGCGCATCTCCTCTTGATATTGATGATTCCCATAAAGTTTCGTTGAATTCCAGCCAGTAGTTGCAGAGAACAACTCCGGAAACGATTTTTACTCCATATACATATTGCATAACTAATCAAGGGCCATTACTCTGAGTTAAAGTGTCTGACACAAACAAGCCGACGATATGCGCATCTCCTCTTGGTATTGATGATTCCCATAAAGTTTCGTTGAATTCCAGCCAGTAGTTGCAGAGAAGTAGTGCGGAAACGATTTTTACTGTATATGCATACTTCATAACTAATCAAGGGCCATAACTCTGAGTTAAAGGGTCGGACCGGAACAAGCTGACGATATGCGCATCTCCTCTTGATATTGATGATTCCCATAAAGTTTCGTTGAATTCCAGCCAGTAGTTATCCCCCATCGGCGGGGGATAATAAATTGTAATTATCTCTATTGGCACCAACAATTCCTGAAAATCTGTGACTGTCCAAGATTAAGTCGCGGACCAAAAAAATGGACCCTGGATGGTCCCTAGAAGTAAAATATGTCATTATCTACCTTGACATCAAAAATTCCTGAAAATCTGTGAGTGCCTCAGAATCAGTCGCAGATCAAAAAAAATGGATTCAGAAAGGTCCCAATAAATCAGAAATATCATTTTCTGCATTAACACCAAAATTCCTGAAAAGCTGCGAGTGACTCAGAATCAGTCGCAGACCAACGCAATAGATTCAGGAGGGTCCTTTTGAAGTAAAAATGTCATTATCTCCATTGGCACCGAAAATTTCTGAAAGTCTGCGAGTGTTCAAGAAGCATTCGCAGACCAACGAAATGGACTCTGGATGGTCCTAAAAATTCACAAATGTCATTATCTGCATTAACACCAAAAATTCCTGAAAGTCTGCGATCGTCCCAGAATCAGTCGGAGACCAAAGAAATAGACACATGAGGGTCCCGTAGAAGTCAAAAATGTCATTATCTGCATTGGCACTAAATATTTCAGAAAGTCTACGAGTGCCAAATAATCAGTTGCAGACCAACAAAATTTATACTTTATTTAAGAATGCCCTGCTAGTTTGCCTAGACAGCTCAGCATTCAGGCAGAACATTTTTACACTAATATTCAGAATGCTTTGCTGGATTGCCTAGCCAGCTGAGCATTTTTAACACTATATTTAGGAATAGGCCTTTCTCAAATTATATGCATGCTTTACATTCCATCACGAGAGAGAGGCTAATAGGGCATGAATGTAAACAAATAATGTCTGACCTGATAAGCCCTAGTGATTTAAACTTGCCGGGGGAAAATCTCATTTTTTATTGTTGTGTTCCACTATGTGATTCCAATACTAGTATTTTTTTTTATAAAATACCTGAGGATGTGAGTTTGATAAATGCAGGGATTGTGAAAATAAAAAGGAATGAATGAGAACATTTCAAGGTAAAATTCCATTGTTCTATTCTTTTTAAACCAAGCTACTTTAGATGTATTACTACTTACCTTAATTAATCTGATTTCACATTATATTTAATGTGTTATTTAATTATTAACATAAAAATATGTTTTGTTCATAAATTTCATTTAAAAAATCTAAATCAATACCGTTTTAATCTAAAAAGCAATAACAGTTATTTTATGTACTTTCAGATCAATACATGACAACAGTTGCTCGTTTCGAAGCATTTCACACAATTAGATTAACGATCATGGACACAATTTCGAAAATGTCTGAAGATAATAGATGTACTTTCTTGGTTTGACTAGAGAAGTTATGATGACTAGAACAGTATGATGAACACTAAAGAAGATTTTGCCAGATGAAAGGTACAACACAAGACTTAATTTTCATTTTTACATATGAATAAAAATCAGCCAATGTAAAAATGTACATGTATGTGCAATTAAAATATTAATTGATATATTCGAGAAATGTCATAATTCTTGTTTCCACTTATAAATAAAATGTATATATTTTTCAGGAATTCCATTGGTAACAGTCATGAACACAAATTGAAAACTGGTATTTGAAACGCCTTAAGTTGTAATTCCTCTTCATGGCAAATGCATACCAGATGAAAAAGAAACTATCAAACAGTTCAAAGAAGAATTACAGAAAACTTAGGAAGAAAACAAACAGTGATATTGAACATTTGATACACACGTCAATGTGATATTGGACGTTTGATACAAACAAATTTTCAAATGACGACAGTTGTATATCTTGTTATACAGGATTTCCAACATATATATGTATATTCATAACAGTTTTCAATGTAATAAAACATTAGCAAAAACATTAAGAGCGTTTATTATGAAGTAAGCTAAACAATCAGTTTGACTGGTAGAAAGAAACGGATGTTGCAAGCTGACGAAATGTATTTTAGCATATTTTAAAGTCTTTTTCGTCTTACATTAAAATAAATAATAAAATAAATCATCGCATTACTTTCTTTTTAACATTGTGCTTTGTTTACATATATGGTACAGCTGCAGGGAATATGTCAGCATGTTAATTACATATTTTGTCCTCTTATTGCATTATATACTGTTGAGTGAATATTTCTCGGAATGTTAAAAGAAGTGCTGGAACTCGATGCTGCCGTTCCTAATACACTCCGACTGCAACGTTTTCTGCATAGGTTTTCCGCAAATGTTCAGTCCCCTAAGTACATGGAATGTATGGGATTGGTTAGTCCAGGCATAATCTTCTAGAAGTGCCGTGTATCCTAATGATTTAAAAATACAGGCTTCAAACAATTTGACCACATACTTAAGTCGGACCAACTGGACAAGTGCAATAAGCTAATGATACTTCAGCTTCGTCTTAAGATTTGACTGATATATGCAATTAAATGATTGTAATTCGTTATCTATACTAAGTATTTCATACTGTAATTAATTAAAATTGTTGATAATATATAAGTTTTACGTTATTTACTTAGCTTGAAATGTATTTTTACATTGCCATAGACAACATCATGTGTTATAATACTGAAAATCCATTGAAATGTATAAGACGGGGTTGTGGTGTCATATCCAAACAAAATATTATTTTGATTTGATAAGGCAGTCCGAAAAATTAACAACTTACTAGACAGTCATCCAGATTTTTTGACTTTTAAATAAAAAGTGAATAAAACTTATTGTATGTTTTTTTTTATTTCAATAACATTATTTAAGAGAAGTATGGTACAGAATTCAGCATCCAGCTGTTTACATCTATTATCAGTTAATTGCTTTAACATGTTTTTAGGTTAGCAATAAAATACTGATAACACAGATAATGTTTGTATAAGTTGCAAAGAGTTAACATGATATTTATACTGACACGGAATATTAGAAATTACTTGGAATTATCATATACATTAATTCATTTTTCAGGTCTTGAATACATTTATGTCCTTCACTGTATATACTGGCATGCGAGCAGTTCCCGTACAGAAGCAGTACCCGTATTTTTCATTTAAACGCTTGATTTTTACTTGCATTCTTCAAAAATTCATTTCAAATCAAGCACATACATAATCGAGACAAAATCTAAGTGTCAGTTCGGCAGTAGGTATAAAAAGTCTCATTTTAAATCACTTTCACCTGTGCCTTGTCAAAACGTGACCTTGTTTTCTCTGGGGGATTCCGTCCTTGCGCGCATGCGCAAAAATACTTACACGTGAGGCCTGTTAAAGGGTTTTCCACTAATACCACCTGTTTACAGATAAGTAGGCAATGTGATGAAAACTTGTTTAATTATCAGAATGTTGACCTGAATATCACTATATAAAATAATTTTATGGCTTTGATGCGTAAAATATCATGCATACAAGCATGCCAGTGCATGTGGATGCGTTGGGGTAACGGTACCGGGTAATAGATACCCGCGTTTAGTCTACGCTCTATTTCCTGAATTACATCTATTTATCTCTTAGAAAATGGTCTGTTTAACAATTATAAATGAAAAATAGGTCCGATATAACAAAATTATATAATTATAATGGGTTAATTTTTATGTACGGGAACTACTTCTCTTCATACAAAATAATGGATAATTTCGGTACCCCATATGAGGCCTCAAAACTAAGGGTTATTCTATGTTTAGAACATGATGGAATTTCCATGATTTGTGTGACGAGCCGAATATTGATGTGTAACATTCAAATTTTGGTGAGTGAGCGTAATAAAAAATAATGTTTAAGTAACTACGATTTTTGTACGGGAACTGCTCGCATGCCAGTAACGTAAATTAAACCCTGTTGTTGATTTATTTATCTTCATAAGAAATTAATGTGAAGTTAAATAAAGTTCTCGACAGGTATGTAGTAAATGGTACAATATGAAGATCTCTGCCACTGTAGGAAAATCTTTCGGCCATATATTTGTCATATGTTTACATAGAGCAGATAATAAAGCTTGCCCTGTTAGCCTCGTTCTGATAAATGTATGAATATGTATGAGGTTATATTAAGAAGGGTCTATGCCCTGCTAGATTACTTAGCTAGCTGAGCATACCAGCAGAGCATTTTTCGCACTATATTTTGGAACGCTCTGCTAGATTGCTTAGCCAGCTGAGCTTGCCAACAGAGCATTTTTACACTCTATTTAGGAATGCTTTGCTGGGTTGCCTAGCCAGTAGTCCAACTAATTGTACTGCGCGACGAGATATTGTGCTATTTTCGTGTCTGGGCAATATCTCGCCTCTACGTACAACATAAAGCTTTGGACCGTCTAAAATCTTATTAGAATTCATATTTGAATAAATTTGTTACGATACCTTTAAAGATTATTCATTTCTACATCAATTTCATGTTTTATTTGTGAAAATATTCCTAACATAAAGATTTTGATAGAAAAGCAAACACATGAACCATCAAAATAAAGACATCGCCGCTAATGTCACGTGACAAATACACTGTTAATTACTACACGGGTGTGTATGCGGTATAGCCTGGGTTCCAGTCTGTCGATTTTATGTTATGTTTCTGTTTGGAAAATCGACTATCATAACGACGAACGAATACGGAATATTTTAGCGCATATGTTATGAAAAAAAAATGTTATAAATAAGCAAAAAATATCAACGCCTGAATCCCAGGCTATATGCGGTACTGCGTTACTGAGAAACGCCAGAACACTCTTAGTAAAAGTTATATTTAAGACATTTATTTATGCAAAAAAAATAATAACTATGAAAGCATGAAAATACTATTTTATTGGGGCAGATGCAAAACTTATTCGTTATTGTCAGAGCGTTCTTAGAAATATCAGAATCATCATTATCTTTTTAGAAAAGCTACTCTGTAAATAGACTCCTCACAAAATATTTTCTAGTTTATAAAAAAAATATTGTGTTCAGCTTTCCCAGTAAATATAGGACATGGGACCTATTGGTAACTATAGATTTTTCCCCACGATTATGATGAAAATAGGAATATGTTAATAGCAGAAACACGAGGTTAATATGTTTAAAGAGCAATTTACGAACGAATTCCTAGTGCCTTAGCGACTACGAGAGGACGCCATTCTAAGGAATTTGACAGTCTGTTATTTATATTAATGTTGATTAACTATTAAACGATATTTTCAATGTTCAAACTATTTTTTATCAATAATAAAACGAATAAATGTCAAACGCGGTATAAAACGAATAAATGTCAAACGCGGTGCCTCGACATTATACATGTATGTTCCATGTAATTTTATTTTTTTTATTTTCTTATCCACGCAGGTCCATAATTCTTGCTAGTTTATTCCAAAAAGCTTTCTGAAGATGTTTATAGAAAGAAAAACACACACACACGCACACACACGTAGGTATGAAATTGTTTTAAAATGACCGTGGTACAGGGAAAAATACTCGGAAATTTATTTCATAAAACAGGTACCCGCTTCATTTTTGTTTGTTTGTTGTTTTTTGTTTTGCAAAAGACTTTCATAATGTTGGTATACAGTAAAGATTTATTCCATACATTTCACTTTTATGCCGTCTAAGAAATTATTTTCTTTTATAAAATACACGCATGGCGAAGTGCGATTTGAAGAATCAAGGCGGCTATTTTACAATGTTACATAAACAAAACGCTGCGCCGCTAATTTCTTTCACAGAGGTGTAGGGTGTGAAAGCATGAAAATACTATCTTATTGGGACAGATGCAAAACTTATTCGTTATTGTCAGAGCGTTCTTAGAAATATCAGAATCATCATTATCTTTTTAGAAAAGCTACTCTGTAAATAGACTCCTCACAAAATATTTTCTAGTTTATAAAAAAAATATTGTGTTCAGCTTTCCCAGTAAATATAGGACATGGGACCTATTGATATGTACCGACAAAATTAATATTGACCGAGGCTATCTCACATTTCACATTTAGTCACATATTTCACATTTTAATATATGGTAAAGTTTACATCTTTGCATAACCTTTTCATTAGACTTAATGTTTCTTTTTTAAGGATTCCGCCGATGAGTCACTTACTTGAATGAATATGCGGTTGCGTTATATGTCCAGGAATGTCTTCAACCTGGTCAATTATATATAATGAAATTATTTCTTTAAATTTCAATAGTAATACAACTGTGTTTGCACGAAATACACTTAAGCTCTCATAATAAAATCAAGCAATCAGTGCTTAAAACCTACTTTCACTTTTACAGTTAAATGATGACGTAACATATGACGTCATTGTTTCAGTTCGTGCACGTGCATATGTTCAGCGGGCTGATAACTAGTTCTTGGCCCCGGGCCGCAAACTCATAATAGGTCACGTGACACTCATAATCAGTTGAAATCATAGGCGATTTTGTTACTTTATATAGTAACAAGTGTATTAACTATTATTACTACATTTGGTAAAATAAAAATTACCAAAGTCTCCCAGGGTCCGTCTCGTTTCTTATTTTCAGTTCTCAGGTTTCTAACAAGCACAATTACCCAGCGAGACTAGGTGTTATTTTTCATAATATAATCACATAATTTTGAAAATTTACGTTTGGAATAAAAATGCCTATAGATGTATGACAAATTTCAAATTCATTTAGCTGCTGTATATACTCAAAACTCAGTCGATAATATCCTAACAGCCGGGAATCTTTACCGGACGGGGATGTACCTATACTGAACCAACATGCTCTGGTGGAATGCTTAGCTGGCTAGGCAATCTAGCAGAGCGTTCCTAAATATAGTGTAAAAATGCTCTGCTGGAATGCTAAGCTGGCTAGGCAATCTAGCAGGACATTACTAAATATAGTGTACAAATGCTATTCTGGAATGCTAAGCTGGCTAGGCAATCTAGCAGGGCATTACTAAATAAAGTGTAAAAATGCTCTGCTGGAATGCTAAGCTGGCTAGGCAATCTAGCAGGGCATTCCTAAATATAGTAAAAAATGCTCTGCTGGAATGCTAAGCTGGCTAGGCAATCTAGAAGAGCATTACTACATATAGTGTAAAAAGGCTCTGCTGGAATGCTTAGCTGGCTAGGCAATCTAGCGGGGCATTCCTAAATATAGTAAAAATGCTCTGCTGGAATGCTAAGCTGGCTAGGCAATCTAGAAGAGCATTACTAAACATAGTGTAAAAATGCTCTGCTGGAATACTAAGCTGGATAGGCAATCTAGCAGGACATTACTAAATACAGTGTAAAATGCTCTGCTGGAATGCTAACCTGGCTAGGCAATCTAGCAGGGCATTACTAAATATAGTGTAAAAATTCTCTGCTTGAATGCTAAGCTGGCTAGGCAATCTAGCAGGGCATTACAAAATATAGTGTAAAAATGCTCTGCTGGAATGCTAAGCTGGCTAAGCAATCTAGCAGGGCATTCCTAAATATAGTGTAAAATGCTCTGGTGGAATGCTAAGCTGCTAGGCAATCTAGCAGAGGTTTACGAAATATAGTGTAAAAATGCTCTGCTGGAATGCTAAGCTGGTTAGGCAATCTAGCAGGCCATTACTAAATAAAGTGTTAAAATGCTCTGCAGGAACGCTAACCTGGCTAGGCAATCTAGCAGGGCATTACTAAATATAGTGTAAAAATTCTCTGCTTGAATGCTAAGCTGCTAGGCAATCAAGCAGAGCTTTACGAAATATAGTGTAAAAATGCTCTGCTGGAATGCTAAGCTGGTTAAGCAATCTAGCAGGGCATTCCTAAATATAGTGTAAAATGCTCTGATGGAATGCTAAGCTGCTAGGCAATCTAGCAGAGCTTTACGAAATATAGTGGAGAAATGCTCTGCTGGAATGCTAAGCTGGTTAGGCAATCTAGCAGGCCATTACTAAATAAAGTGTTAAAATGCTCTGCAGGAACGCTCAGCTGGCTAGGCACTATAGTAGAGCATACCTTGATAAAGTGAAAAAATGCTCTGCTGGAATGCTCAGCTGGCTAGGCACTATAGCAGAGCATTCCGTAATATAGTGAAAAAATGCTCTGGTGGAATGCTCAGCTGGCTAGGCAATCTAGCAGGGCATTACTAAATATGGTGTAAACATGCTCTGGTGGAATGCTTAGCTGGCTAGGCAATCTAGCAGAGCGTTCCGAAATATAGTTAAAAATGCTCTGATGGAATGCTCAGTTGGCAGACTAATTCCCAGGATTTATTGTTGCCAATGTTTTTTTGACATTGTCGACTTCTAGGCAATTCTGAGGCACTCGCAGTCTTTCAGGAATTTTCGGTGCCAATAGAAATAATGATATTTTTGACTTCTAAGGACCTTTAAGAGACTATTTCATTGTCCTGCGACTTTTTGAAGGACACTCGCAGACTTTCAGGAATTTTGGTGCCAATGCTGATATTGACAATTAAGACTTAAAGGGACCCTCAAGAGTCCATTTTGGTCGGTATGGTTTCAGGAATGGTTGGTGCCAATGGAAATAATCATATTTTTGACTTCTATGGACCTTTCAGAGTCCATTTCATTGGCCTGCAGCGTATTGTCTGACACTCGCAGACTTTCAGGAAAGTTTGGTGCCAATAGAGATGATGGCAATTTTTACTTCTAGGGACCCGACAGAGTCCATTTTTATGGTCTGCGACTGATTCTGGGACATTCGCAGACTTTCAGGAATCTCTGGTGCCAATAGAGATAATGACATTTCTGACTTTTAGGGAACCGCCAGAGTACATTTCTTTGGTCTGCGACTGATTCCTTGAGACTCGCAGACTTTCAGGATGTTTAGTGCCATTGCAGATCATGACTTTTTACTTTTAAGGACCCCTTTGTCATAAACAGAGCATTTTTACCCTAAAATGTCATTATCTGCATTAGCACCAAAAATTCCTGAAAGTCTGCAAGTGCCCAAAATAATCAGTCGCAGACCAACGAAATAGACTCTGGATGGTCAAAAATGTCACAAGCAAATTCGTTGAATTTATATCCCCCGCCGAGTACTGGTTATTATTAACACAACAACTGAAGACATAAGGCTTTATTTATATATTAATCATGGCATAAACAGTAATATTCTTTGAACTTGATAAATATTCAGGGCAATAACAGAGCCATAACTTTGTGTTAAATAGTAAAATCTGGAAATGCCAATGAGATGTATGCATACTACATAACTAATCAAGGGCCATAAATCTGACTTATAAGTATCTGACTGGAACAAGGCGACTATATGCACATCTCTTAGTATCCCATAAAGTTTCATTGAATTCCAGCCAGTAGAAGCAGAGAAGTAGCGAGGAAACAAATATTTTTCTATATGGATACTGCATAACTAATCAAGGGCCATTACTCTGAGTTAAAGTGTCTGACCCGAACAAGCCGACGATATGCGCATCTCCTCTTGGTATTGAAGGTTCCCATAAAGTTTCGTTGAATTCCAGCCAGTAGTTGCAGAGAAGTAGTGCGGAAACGATTTTTACTCTATATGCATACTACATAACTAATCAAGGGCCATAACTCTGAGTTAAAGGGTCTGACCGGAACAAGCCGACGATATGCGCATCTCCTCTTGATATTGATGATTCCCATAAAGTTTTGTTGAATTCCAGCCAGTAGTTGCAGAGAACAACTCCAGAAACGATTTCTACTCCATATGCATATTGCATAACTAATCAAGTGCCATAACTCTGAGTTAAAGTGTCTGACCCAAACAAGCCGACGATATGCGCATCTCCTCTTGGTATTGATGATTCCCATAAAGTTTCATTGAATTCAAGCCAGTAGTTGCAGAGAAGTAGCGCGGAAATGATTTTTACTCAATATGCATACTGCATAACTAATCAAGGACCATAACTCTGAGTTAAAGTGTCTGACCCAAACAAGCCGACGATATGCGCATCTCCTCTTGATATTGATGATTCCCATAAAGTTTCGTTGAATTCCAGCCAGTAGTTGCAGAGGAGTAGTTCGGAAATGATTTTTACTCAATATGCATACTGCATAACTAATCAAGGACCATAACTCTGAGTTAAAGTGTCTGACCAGAACAAGCTGACGATATGCGCATCTCCTCTTGATATTGATGATTCCCATAAAGTTTCGTTGAATTCCAGCCAGTAGTTGCAGAGAACAACTCCGGAAACGATTTTTACTCCATATACATATTGCATAACTAATCAAGGGCCATAACTCTGAGTTAAAGTGTCTGACACAAACAAGCCGACGATATGCGCATCTCCTCTTGGTATTGATGATTCCCATAAAGTTTCGTTGAATTCCAGCCAGTAGTTGCAGAGAAGTAGTGCGGAAACGATTTTTACTCTATATGCATTTTTTCTTTAACAAAAATAAAGGGGCCCAAAACTCTGATTTAAAAGGGGGCCCGGCCCGGAACAAGCTGCGATAGGGCGCATCCCCCCTTTTTGATATTAAAGATTCTCATAAATTTTTCGTTAAATTTCCCCAGCCAGTATTTTGCAGAGAACAAAACTCGGAAAGAAATTCGGAAGGGAACGAAGGGACGGACACGCCAAAACAAATATCCCCCCCGTTTCCCAATCGGGGGGGGATAATTTTTTGGGAAAATTACCCTCTTTTTTGGCACCAAAAAATTCCTGAAAATCGTGACGGGCCCAAAGGGGTTTAAAGTCGCGGCCCAAAAAAAAGGGCCCTGGATGGTCCCTAGAAGTAAAATATGTCATTATCTACCTTGACATCAAAATTCCTGAAATTCTGTGAGTGCCTCAGAATCAGTCGCAGATCAAAAAAAATAGATTCAGAAAGGTCCCAATAAATCAGAAATATCATTTTCTGCATTAACACCAAAATTCCTGAAAAGCTGCGAAGTGACTCAGAATCAGTCGCAGACCAACGCAATAGATTCAGGAGGGTCCTTTTGAAGTAAAAATGTCATTATCTCCATTGGCACCGAAAATTTCTGAAAGTCTGCGAGTGTTCAAGAAGCATTCGCAGACCAACGAAATGGACTCTGGATGGTCCTAAAAAATTCACAAATGTCATTATCTGCATTAACACCAAAAAATTCCTGAAAATCTGCGATCGTCCCAGAATCAGTCGGAGACCAAAGAATAGACACATGAGGGTCCCGTAGAAGTCAAAAATGTCATTATCTG
Organism: Ruditapes philippinarum; assembly: GCF_026571515.1. Taxonomy (NCBI): domain Eukaryota; kingdom Metazoa; phylum Mollusca; class Bivalvia; order Venerida; family Veneridae; genus Ruditapes; species Ruditapes philippinarum. Next base: position 157,467 of record NW_026851915.1, on the reverse strand, counting down.
CATTGGCACTAAATATTTCAGAAAGTCTACGAGTGCCAAATAATCAGTTGCAGACCAACAAAATTTATACTTTATTTAAGAATGCCCTGCTAGTTTGCCTAGACAGCTCAGCATTCAGGCAGAACATTTTTACACTAATATTCAGAATGCTTTGCTGGATTGCCTAGCCAGCTGAGCATTTTTAACACTATATTTAGGCCGCCCTGCTAGATTACTTAGCTAGCTGAGCATACCAGCAGATCATTTTCCGCACTATATTTTGGAACGCTCTGCTAGATTGCTTAGCCAGCTGAGCTTGCCAACAGAGCATTTTTACACTCTATTTAGGAATGCTTTGCTGGGTTGTCTAGCCAGTAGTCCAACTAATTGTACTGCGCGACGAGATATTGTGCTATTTTTCGTGTCTGGGCAATATCTCGCCCTCTACGTACAACATAAAGCTTTGGACCGTCTAAAATCTTATTAGAATTCATATTTGAATAAATTTGTTACGATACCTTTTAAAGATTATTCATTTCTACATCAATTTCATGTTTTATTTGTGAAAATATTCCTAACATAAAGATTTTGATAGAAAAGCAAACACATGAACCATCAAAATAAAGACATCGCCGCTAATGTCACGTGACAAATACACTGTTAATTAATTACTACACTGGTGTGTATGCGGTACTGCGTTACTGAGAAACGCCAGAACACTCTTAGTAAAAGTTATATTTAAGACATTTATTTATGCAAAAAAAAAACAAACTATGAAAGCATGAAAATACTATCTTATTGGGGCAGATGCAAAACTTATTCGTTATTGTCAGAGCGTTCTTAGAAATATCAGAATCATCATTATCTTTTTAGAAAAGCTACTCTGTAAATAGACTCCTCACAAAATATTTTCTAGTTTATAAAAAAAATATTGTGTTCAGCTTTCCCAGTAAATATAGGACATGGGACCTATTGGTAACTATAGATTTTTCCCCCACGATTATGATGAAAATAGGAATATGTTAATAGCAGAAACACGAGGTTAATATGTTTAAAGAGCAATTTACGAACGAATTCCTAGTGCCTTAGCGACTACGAGAGGACGCCATTCTAAGGAATTTGACAGTCTGTTATTTATATTAATGTTGATTAACTATTAAACGATATTTTCAATGTTCAAACTATTTTTTATCAATAATAAAACGAATAAATGTCAAACGCGGTATAAAACGAATAAATGTCAAACGCGGTGCCTCGACATTATACATGTATGTTCCATGTAGTTTTATTTTTTTTATTTTCTTATCCACGCAGGTCCATAATTCTTGCTAGTTTATTCCAAAAAGCTTTCTGAAGATGTTTATAGAAAGAAAAACACACACACACGCACACACACGTAGGTATGAAATTGTTTTAAAATGACAGTGGTACAGGGAAAAATACTCGGAAATTTATTTCATAAAACAGGTACCCGCTTCATTTTTGTTTGTTTGTTGTTTTTTGTTTTGCAAAAGACTTTCATAATGTTGGTATACAGTAAAGATTTATTCCATACATTTCACTTTTTATGCCGTCTAAGAAATTATTTTCTTTTATAAAATACACGCATGGCGAAGTGCGATTTGAAGAATCAAGGCGGCTATTTTACAATGTTACATAAACAAAAACGCTGCGCCGCTAATTTCTTTCACAGAGGTGTAGGGTTGTGAAAGCATGAAAATACTATCTTATTGGGGCAGATGCAAAACTTATTCGTTATTGTCAGAGCGTTCTTAGAAATATCAGAATCATCATTATCTTTTTAGAAAACCTACTCTGTAAATAGACTCCTCACAAAATATTTTCTAGTTTATAAAAAAAATATTGTGTTCAGCTTTCCCAGTAAATATAGGACATGGGACCTATTGGTAACTATAGATTTTTCCCCACGATTATGATGAAAATAGGAATATGTTAATAGCAGAAACACGAGGTTAATATGTTTAAAGAGCAATTTACGAACGAATTCCTAGTGCCTTAGCGACTACGAGAGGGACGCCATTCTAAGGAATTTGACAGTCTGTTATTTATATTAATGTTGATTAACTATTAAACGATATTTTAATGTTCAAACTATTTTTTATCAATAATAAAACGAATAAATGTCAAACGCGGTATAAAACGAATAAATGTCAAACGCGGTGCCTCGACATTATACATGTATGTTCCATGTAATTTTTTTTTTTTATTTTCTTATCCACGCAGGTCCATAATTCTTGCTAGTTTATTCCAAAAAGCTTTCTGAAGATGTTTATTAGAAAGAAAAAACACACACACACGCACACACACGTAGGTATGAAATTGTTTTAAAATGACCGTGGGTACAGGGAAAAATACTCGGAAATTTATTTCATAAAACAGGTACCCGCTTCATTTTTGTTTGTTTTGTTGTTTTTTGTTTTTGCAAAAGACTTTCATAATGTTGGTATACAGTAAAGATTTATTCCATACATTTCACTTTTATGCCGTCTAAGAAATTATTTTCTTTTATAAAATACACGCATGGCGAAGTGCGATTTGAAGAATCAAGGCGGCTATTTTACAATGTTACATAAACAAAACGCTGCGCCGCTAATTTCTTTCACAGAGGTGTAGGGTGTGGAGCTCAAAACGAATTTAAAATAAAGAAATGCCATATTTGTCAATCCAGCACATGTACTGATCCTGTATATATATATATATATATATATATATATATATTATATATATATATATATATATATATATATATAATATATATATATTATATATATATATATATATAATTTATAATAATATATATATGTATAAGTAAAATCTCTAACTTGCCGTATATAAGCAAAAACGCTAATTTAAATTTAAATTTTCCGTAGCTTTCGGCCTTGCGGCCTTCTTCAGCAGCATTTATTTCACATACAAATATATCAAACAAAAAAATGGAAGTGACGTAACGTCAATGAACGACGCCCGCCGTGGCGTTGGTTGCCGTCTGCCGCGTTATTCTTTTGTATTAACTCCATACGGTCTATAGGTTCTTAATTTATTTTTCCACAAATGCATCGTCCGTACAAAGTTGTGAAAGTTGATCACTTTTGGTCGCTTTAAATGGGAATCTAAATCTAAAAACTTACATTAGGGTTTGTACTCCTGATATTTAAAATATATTCTGTTAAAAGTTTGATATTTCCCGACCGTAGGAAATATAATACAGCTCTGTTACCTGATGGGTTGGTTTAAACATCTTTATTCTCAATAGTATATGTAATCTACATACAAGTAATCGACAAATAAAATACTTTTACATAATGGAAAAGGATGAGAACGAAAGACAAATTTTAAAGAATTATTCTCCTTTGGCGAATTATATGGTTTGCCTGAAATAATTAATATTTGGAATATACTAGACAAGGGAATGTTTTATATACATAAAGACATTTTTATAGTGTAGATTTAGAAAAAAATAGTGAGACATTTTTAGGGGGTAAAATAGATTTTAAATTATAACTTTGTTCAGACTGGAGTGTTTCCTAAAAATCAGCATATCTGAGCTGTAAAAGTCTTTGTAATTAAAATAAAAGGAATATCCACACAAACAAGTTATGCATTTTGAGGTTTTTAATATATATATTTGTATTTTACATACATATATCTATTAATACTAATTATTGGTTTAAAATAAGACAATGAATTATGCAAGAACATTTCTTTATGCAATTGATAATAGTAATAGTAATAATAATGATAGAAATAATAATAATGATAATAATAATAATAACAAAAAGAAAATTATAAAAAAATAAATCTTTGATCGACTTGATTAACTTCAGTAAGTCCTGAAAAATGCAATGTAGTAACAGCATTATACAATAATATAAAATGCATAACAGATAGCGATGTCTTTTTATTTCTTCCGATCTAACATTACAGGAGAAATAACACCATACTGAATATTGAATCCAGATATTCAAGAAGAGATCTCCTCCCTGACGGTACTTAAGTCGTTGATTTTGGGATATGGTGAACTGTGTTCAAACCCATCATCGGTCTTCCTCATCTTTGAGCAGACGACAATATCATAAACTTTCACTCGCAAGTTTTCTGCTTCAGTTTCATATTTCTTTGAAATTCGTGAGAGAATTAAATAAAAATTTAGCTTACATTCATCGAATTTTGCAACATATAAACGCACACTGACAAACGAGTTTATTTGCATACAAAGGTAGCTTATGCCGTGGAATATGTACCGAAAGCGCTCGTACCGTATGTCTGTGTAAGTCTCAAAAATAATAAGATGGCTGACTAACGGTGCATGCAATAGCATAAATGCTAGAACAATTTTAGCTATAGCTATTGTAACTGCATATTGACGACTAGTCAAAGATTCGGGATTGTTATGTGTTTGTCCATTGGATGCCATGTTTGAGGCAATCATATTTTTTGCATGACGAGATGCAATACCGTGTATAATGACGTAAGAGACAGCCAGAACAATTTCATAGAAAATCAAAAGACCCGCCATAACAATACGTGCGGCCTTACTTGCCTCCCATATATCACAAATAGTATAATTTGAAAAACAATTGTAATAAAAACCCAGAGCGATAGCAGCTACAACAATAACAATGTTAACAATCCATATGAGACTTATTATAAGATAAATTCTCAGTTTTGAAGAGTTCAAGTTATATTTTAAATTCATCTTTAAAGCAATGACCCTCTCTAGTGACATAGCTGCCACAGACGCACACGAGACTGTGAATATAGCTCCTACTGATAAAACTCTAGAGTTAAGTATCACATCATTTTGATCATCCAAAACTGATATTATAATCTGGTGCACAGCAAATATAAAAGAACCTATTGCATCGCTGAGAACAAAATTCATAGATAAAATACGGCTGCATAACAGTATTCTTTTACATTTTCGGAGTACAAACACTGCGACGAAGTCCATTGATATTATCATAAAGCAAACAAGGATGAGAGTGCAACTAACCGCGTAGAGAACAGGACCAATCGTCTTCGGTGTTGCATTTGGAATATATCCAGCTTCACTGACATTTGACGCATTCATTACTTAAATAGTTTATGACATATCTGAAAAAGAATTATATTGTTATGACAAGAAGTTTCATTAATTTGGATTAATTTTTGAAAATCGGCAAAATTTTATATAATGCATAATGGAATTCACAAATGTTACAAACTGGCAAGTGTAATTGATAAGAACTTGTTTCAGATTATTATCAAGAAATTTTCTAATGAAATTGAAAATGGCTTTTCTGCACATCAGAAAATTGCTAAACATAAAACACGTTGCAAAAGATAATGCAATAATAAAATGCCCCAATGTCTTCTTTGTATAACATTTAACAAATCATAGAACCCAGCAAATAAAATCATATACATGTTTAGTTATTACTACCTATTCATGAACAGTGAGCTGATAAAATGAGTGATTTTCAAATTTGGTTATGTGCCTGTCTTTTGACAGCTGGTTTAATGGCTTCACAAAAACTTAAACTTGTCGAATAACGTTTGCATCACGAAGTTTTATGTATGGGTTCATCATGAATAAACTGTTTAGTAAATTTTCTGCTTTGGTGCTATTAGCCATTTATATGACATCAGGACCCTTTTAATGACCAACATGCACAGGCACTGACCTACATTTGTGACTACTAAGATGTCAATAATCAAGATAGGCTTTGTAATTGTAACAAATTATAACTTAATATCTTTAGAGAAACACTTAACAGATTGCGGTTACAGAGTTCGATTATACCGGTACAATTAATTTACAATTAGAATCTATTCATTTGAATCCTGATCTTGAAGAAGATTTATATGACATTTATACTCAAAATGAATTTAAAGTATTAATAATAAAGTAACGGTAATTAAGTTGTGAAAAGGAACATACCTTCTACAAACGCTGAAATTGTATGTTTTATATTGATATCTCCCATATTTAAAACTGATAAAATATGCAAAATATCAACTTTGAAGCAATCTGTTCCTCTGTGAACACTAAGAAATGACTATCGTGTCAATGGTATGTCGTCTTGTTAAATCGAATATAGCTAACAAATGGTCAAGGGTTGATTAATTAACCATTCGAATGCCGACCAATCTAAACGTACATAACGTTTGTTTCAATAACATGATAAATATAATCATCAGCTTTTGCTTATGGATGACTTAATTATATATATCAATTCAGCTATTTCTCTGTCTCTTCATTGAGCATTCATTGTCAGAACTTGTTTTCTCTCTTTCGTGTTCGACACAATGATGTTGTGAAATTATTTACCACACCTACCGAAACAAACAGCTATTGATACATAACAAATAGAATCTATTTATGAAATGGAAGTTATGAAAGCTCTCTAGCTTGACCGGATAATGGAAGCAACCATCCAATTAAGTCAGATACACAATTTGGTCTTTTCCAGTACCGACAATGTTCAAGCCTATTGAATTTATCCTGCAACATTTTCAATTTTGTCGTTTTGAGCGTTCTTTGGGGATTCTTTTCTCTCTATTTTGATGTTTTAGTTGTTGAAGGCTATTCTATAGTTGAGAGCTTTTACATTAATAGCTCCCATATTTAAAACTGATAAACTATGCAAAATAATCAGATCATAAAAGTAGTCGATGAATCAAGAGATTCTATTGTGTTTACGGTTCACAAAAAAAAAACAGAAAGAATAAAAAGGAAATCAAACAGGTTGAGTATTTGAGAATGAAGCTCTTCAAACAGAGATCAAGTAATGACTGTCTAAGGGGGGTGAAGTGTCTGTTTTCCAAGTTTACTTGGTCCTAGAAGTTGCGATTTGCAAAGCAACATCATACGTTCTTTACTCGTATGCATGTATAAGTTTAAGGACGTACTGTGAACTATGTCCTAGTACAACAAATTTTATAAATATATTCCTTTGTTTAGTCAATATACTAAACGTAAAATATCTGCATGTATCATCGTTAAGAGAGCTACACTCATTTCGTAGACGAGTATGGTATGTTTTCCATTTTCTGATACCTGTATTAAAAGATTTGGGACATTTTCAAGGTTTTTATTTGAAAGATACTTGAACAAAAATAATGAATGGGCATTTTGTAGATATGTTGCGACTTAATTCAATTCTTTGAGAGCTGAAGGAAGAAAGATATTATAGTAGGGAGATGTTCTTGTATGTATGCTTTGTAAATGGATCGATTTTCGTAGATGATAACTTAAAGTTTTACCTACAGAGGGAGAGATAGGTGTTGAAAGATTGTCGGGAGAGAGTCCATATTTCGTTTTAAAGAAGTATATCAGCTTGTGTTTCAGCTTCTCATTCCAAGGGCTTCTCTCTGGAGCTCAACACGGACGTAAGGTTAGTAGCACCAGAGACATTTTCGGAAGCTTCATGTTGGATTATATCAAAATGTTTATACTTCAAACTACTGTTGACGACCCCTAGAACCAGTTGTAGCAGATTTCAACATTTAAACATGAAAATAGTGAATTTTTTAGTTCAGAAACAACCGCAGATGTGTTCATACGGCGATCATCATGAATTCTTAAATGTAACACGTTTTTATGAAAAGCGGTGCATGGACGAGAGTTCGTTTTATTTACACTGTCTCGTTTAACAGAGTCATGCTGGGGCTAAGAGGCCATCACGGGTTAAACTGCACAGAAAGTGTCTTTGTTGCTGACCGATCAAAGGCGAAAGCCAAAATAAATAAAGATCACTTTTAAATGATAGAAACATGTTAAAACAATGTTTTGTATCGTATAAGAAGGCGAATACCATTTTATATTAGAATGTGCTGTATTATTAATTAAGGAACAGTGTGATACCTACAAATAACTAAAAATGTTTAAATTTTTCAACATTTACTGAATTGTCTTTTTCTGAAAATATATGCTCACTATAAGGACACTTTCTCAATAATTGTTAAAATGCAACATCAATTGCTTTAATTTTATTTAATGAGCGCTAGTGTAGCTTATTCACAACCAGATAAAAACACGGTCAACTCTCACTATAACATACGCACAAAACTCATGTGCATACATATAATACAAATGTGCCTTTTAAAAAAATGATCACGCTGTCATTAACGGCATTGCGTGGGGCTTATTCAGGCCACAGACACTTGGAGTTTGGAGCTCAAAACGCCTTTAAAATCCAAATAAAATGCATATTTGTCAATCCCAGCACATGTACTGATCATATATAATTATTATAGATGTTGAAATATGATTTTTTTTCAAAACGGCTTATATTAAGTTTTTTTATATATATGATCAGCGTTTTGAGCTCCAAACCCCAAGTGTCTGTGATTCGGGCGGGTGAGTTCCGTAGAGAGGTAATTGGCCTAATTTTTTGGTGGTATTTTCCAGTAAAGCGTTAGCTTAAACATTTAAATTTAAAACAGAATGTTTCTTCCTGGCACCGGATAGCAGTTTAAGTTTATTTTCAGTTGGTTTTCAGAAGGGTAGATATAAGACTACATACAGGGCATTTTCATTTTCTGAAAACCGATTAAGTCGTGGAAAAACATGGCTATAATAAAAAGAAGGCTAAAAGTTTTTTTCTAGTGTATCAAGATGTTCAAATTATCCCTTTACATGCCATCCAAACACTGTGGCTTGCAATGTATACAGAGTTATAAGCTATATCTCAGAAATCGTTACAGGTAAATGCGTTACCGAACAACAGAAATTAGTTCTTCATTCTGCAGTAGCATTACATTCCGACTACACATCATTAAAATAGTGTTTGCAAAGTTGTTTAAATGCTTTGAAAGTTCCAAATCGTTCATTTTCATGAAGTAATAGACTCTACATTCCTTTAAAGAAAACAAAAAATAACAGTTCATTGATAAAATCGTAGTTTATAAATACGCGTTAAACTTCGCATGTACACATGCGCTTGCTAGCACGAATGAATACATCGTAAATATAGTATAGTCGTCAGAATTATATAAATGGGACGAAACATCTCTGATAGATATTAATTCAAATAACATTCCTGATTAAAATTGCCCTAAAATGTTTTACAAAATGAGTATGGAGCTCCGTAACAAAATTTACCAGCGTATACCAGAAAATGTTTGTTTTTATAAAAAAACTTGCAATTATCGTGGCTTCGAAAAATAGAAATTTCGTAAGCTATTCTTTTGAATACCCTTTTTTACACATGATTTTCCTTTCACTTTTGTATGCCTAAGATTTTTGAAAAGAAATATGTTTCGAAATTCAGCGAAGATTGCCTGATTCAGTACGGGTAAAAATAAGATTCGGCCGCACGACCGTTCGACCCATAACAATTCGTCGAACTTGGGATATTGACGATTAAGCATGGAGCTAAATATAGGCATATGTGGCCAGATTCGACGATAAGAAATAATCATTTGAAACTAACTGTAAATCAGTGTAAGCATTAAGAAATAAATACATTAAATTTATGTTCAGAAAATAGGAATTATTTTAATCTGCTTATATTAATGGGTGCATGGAATTGCCAAAAAACCACCGAAAAACACCAAAAAGTACCGAAAAATACTTAAAATACAAAGAAATATTAAGGCTGTGATTAAATTCAGCAATATAAACAATTTTTGATGGTTATTTGATGAAATGGGTTTTTGATGGTTATTTGATGAAATGGGTTAAATAATATCAGTTTTAAATCGATGATATATACAATTGGTATAATTCCAACAAAATTAGTTTTATCTACTTTTTTCTATCCTTTAAATGATTAAAATTTACTTTCTTTTTGCAACCAGTGTAAATTAGAGAATGAAATGGGTTCAATAATATCAGTTTTAAATCGATGATATATACAATTAGTATAATTCTAACAGAATTAGTTTTATCTACTTTTTTCTATCCTTTAAATGATTAAAATTTACTTTCTTTTTGCAACCAGTGTAAATTAGAGAATGATTCTATTCTGTATTTAATGTGATATGAAAGTGTTTTTCGGCGAAGTAACAGTCTAGCGTAAAAAAACATGGAAAAGCCGAAAAACACATTTCTACGGGCGTTAAAATAGTCGCAGTTAAAACAAGAGTCGCTATTTTTTTCAACCTTTTAAATGAATAACTATTACTTTCTTTTGTTACCAATGGAAATTGTTAGTGATACTATTTTTATAAATACAGTATGAAAGTGTTTTTCGGATACGTAACGGTCTAGAGTCAAAAACATGGAAAGCCAAAAAAAAAAAAAAAAGAAAAAAAAAAAAAAAAAACAAACACATTTTACTGGCGATGAAATGGACCTTTTTAAAATAACTATAAAAAAAACAACAACAACAACAAACAGACAACACATTTTACTTGCAAACAAATATATATATTTACAATAAGTGCTGCAAAATACATTTTTCAACCGTTTAAATGAATAACTATTACATGAAATGTATTACCTTTGTAAAATGTCAGTTGTTTTTGTAAGTACAGTATGAAAAAGTCAGTGGTGAAACTTATAGGTTGGCTAAGGGTGAGGTTTTAGATTGTTGAATGTCGGCCGTCCATCTTATGTCAACTGTGGTCTGTCCACATTTAGCATTGTCGGACACCCACGGCCGAACCATTTACATTTATCAGTTATGTAATGTTAAATGTTAGGAAGTGGCTAGCCGTACGGGCCCGTACGGCTAGCCAAAAGTTCTAGCCGTACGTGAGTCACTTAAAATACAACACTGTATTTGGCTGTGTAAATTTCAAAAAATTATATTGGAATGAAATGGCTTTTTATTTTTGTGAAATTTAAATAACGAACTTTTAAATTTAAATCCCAGCATTTGTTTCTAGTTTTTTCACTTTTAAAGTATGCTTCCGCATTTTTTGCAAACACAATGAAATTAGAGTAAGCGTTGATAATTTTAAAATCTTAATAAATTAAGTGTTCAAAGTTAAGTTTAATCCCTTTTTTCATGCTTATAAATTTGATTAAAATTACTTTTTAAAGCTGTTAAATTAAGAATGATATCGTATAAAATAAATGTTTTTCGGAGAGGAAATTAGCGTAAAAAAAAAAGGAATAAAAAAAAAATGCGTTAAAAGGAAAAAAATTATTTTTTATCAAACCTTTTTCTTAATATGAATAACATACTTCTATACCAATGGTAAATTGGGTCAATTTTATAAAACATATGAAGTGTTTTTCGGTGGGTTTCTAGTTTCAAATATTAAAAATAAAAAACAAAAAACAAAAAATCATTTTATCATAAATTTTGTAAATAACTATCAATTGATAAAAATAACAACACAACCAAAAAACACATTTTAGCTTGAAAAAAAGTAATTTCATTAAGTGTAGCAAAATACGATTAACCTTTAAAGAAATATTCCTTTGTAAAATGCTTGTTTTAGTAATAATACATATGAACAAAGTCTTCCAAATATTTTTGCAAAAGGGTAGGTTTTAGATTAGTTGTGTCGGCTGTCCATCTTGTCACGTGGTCTAGCACTTTGCTGCCGTACGGGCCCGAACCCTTTTAGCCAGTTTGTAAATGTTAATCAACCATGTGTATCCGACGATGACATTACAGTTGTTAACAATCTGCAGGTCATTTAGTTTTTTTAACACTCTACTGGTCACACTTTTGTCCCAATTGTCACACAACATCGTAAGAATGTGTGAGACAAGTTTTGCTCGAGTTTGAACATGGATCACTTTGGTTGAAAATCAGAAGTAGGTCACAGTAGCCAAAAAATAGAAAAAATGTTTAAGCTCAATTGTTCATCTAAAGTAAAGAAGTTGGTAACACAGCCTGATTATGGAAAAACCCTTGTTAACTTGCTGTCAAATATAAATGAATTTCTTAAAAAGGTTGTATATGAAGACTATATGTAACAATTATTGAATAATGAAAATATTACAGTACATTTGAATTGTTTTGATTATACATGTACATTTCATTTTTATTAATAAACGATAAAGTAATGCATTTGAAAATTAATGTGTAGAGATTAATACAACACGCCGGAATATATGTATTCATACATCAAAGTACAGTTCATAGATGTACTATAATTTGGTATTTAAGTCTTGTAGGATGATTCAATTAATTGACTTTGTATACATTTCAAGCTAGATCATGTATTTTATTGGATATCATCACTGGAGACTCAAATGACTGTTTCAATATACTATACAGAGTCCATATAAACGGGTGTTTCAAAAACATGATTTCTTTATTGCTCGTCTAACAGCTTGCCTAGCAATACACAGATGGAACATCACATCTTCCTTGTCTCATAAATAATTTTGGAAGAAAAAAGCCTTGGTGCATGTGGGTCACTTGTTAGGGCATTGACCTTGGTCAGAAGATGACCCCTATTGTTTTCGAGGTCAGTGATTAAAATCAACATGGCTTTGATGACAAAAATGGATTATATTATCAAGCAATGTATACTTCAGTACTTTCAGTGCTTTGATTACATATTAATTTTACTCAGGTTGCTAGAAGATTGGGTGTACAACGAAACTCAATGGCTATCAGATTTTACCGTTATTGATAATGCCTCGGCGGAGCTGCAACAAATTGCTCAAAATCATGCACCCGTTCCTCAAACAATACACACCCTAAGAGCTAAAATCGTTCGAAATTACGTGTTGACATTGAAGTTCAGATACATTTATGTTATAAATGTAGGTATTGGGCATACCAGATGCAAACTCTGTAATTTCTTTAACTGTTGGATGAAAAGACATACAAACCCACATACAGTATTTTATGTTATTTTTACATTTCGTTATTGCCCGAGGCACTTTACAAGAATTATATGAAAATTCGATAGTTTTGTGCGGAATATATATGTTCATCTGAACTGAACATTTTGAAGGATTCCATGAATAAAGTCCAGAGAAATATATTTTAATTGGATAGCATCCAAGTATACAAAAGGTCTTGTTTAATATAGTGTCACCCCTACTGAAAGGGCCAGCCATTTCTGACTTACGAGACACCTTTAGCATGCATACAATGTACCTCCCAACTCCTACCACTATGCCAGGCGCCAGACGGATAGAAATCGGTAAACATTCATTTTAACTACCTCGCGGCTCATGAAGCGGCCATTTCGGACCGAGTCCCACGAGAAAATTCATCCGTAAATTGATTCTCCCCGTGGGGCTTGAACCTTCGACTTCCCGATCCAAAGGTGGACGTTTTAACCACTAGACCAACGGTACAGGTAATATATACAATCAAATAGCATTTGTTCAAGAAACTATACAAACTTTATATGTATGTATTGTCATATATGTAACTTACTAAATCAAGTGACAGTTACGGATTACAACAAATTTAAAAGAAAGAAAGAATGAAATAAAAACAAACTTTTTTTCAAATCAACCGAACTGTTTTATTCAAACTGACTTATAAAACGCACTTATAAAATCCATACATTTATACAAATACATGTATATGTTTATATAGATTTATTTTAAAAAATACAATTTACATTTTCAAAATACTTGCATATTATAGATGTTTAAATTGAATCATATATTGCATAAAAGATGTTTCATTTCTAAAAAAACAAAGGATACCTTTAAAGTTAAACTATAACAATATTTATACAACGAATGATGTTATAAAGAAGAAGAACTTTTATTTGTACTAAAATGAGCCATTGACAAAGCATCAATATATACATATATAAAAAGCAGAAATACACAATAGTAAAGAATCGAGGGTATCTTGTTCACCAAACAGATTTTTATAAAGGTAAAGTGATTCATACACTGGATTGCTCAGTCAAAGTTTACAAAAATTACAAAAAAACGACAAAATAATTTACTTATCAAGATTATTTTGGGAAGCATAACTCCTCGTTCGGGAAGGAGCAGAATAATGGTTTTAATGATTACAATAACTTTCTATATAATAATATGGTTAACGTGGTTTGATGATCCAAGGTAATATGTTAGCATCATTTAAGGATTTTGCCATTTTTTTACAGGATTTTGCTCTTTCTTAGAAAGGGGTGCTATCCACAAACGAAACATTGTGCTAAAAATGATACATTCACCAACACACAAATGCCTTATCGATATACGAAAACGAAAATATAGAGCGCATGATAGTTATCTTTATATAACGCCAGCATAATAATTAGAAATATTAGGAGCCTCCATCAACGGAACTATTTTAAGAAGGTATCTATGACTAGGTTATCATCAAAGTACTAAATATTAAGCATATGATATAAAGCAATTTGTTGGACCAAAAAGTAATTGTAGTCTTATAAAATAATATTGATTTATTACATGATTTTCGGTGGTTTCTAGAAATATATCAGTGATTTAAAACTGGTAATTTCACTGTTTGAAACATTGTTTTTGAATTTAAGCCCCTTACGTTGTTTCAGTGCAATACCAGCGTGCACAGTACTGGGTACCAACTTAATGACGTGACGTCATTTACGACGTTACGTCATTTAGTTGGTACCCAGTTCTGTGCATGCTGGTATTTCACTGACACAACGTAAGGGGCTTAAATACAAAACAGTGAAATTACCAGTTTTATATCACTGATATATTTCTATAAACCACCGAAAAGCATATAACAAAAAAAAAATAATGATAAGAATCAATTAACACATTGCACAATGTGAGAAACAAAAGAAAACAATCGATAGCTCAACAATGATTTGTAGTAAAAAATCAATTGGAAAAATAATCAGGGTATCTTGACACCAAACAGATTCAAAAAAAGTTAAAATTGAATTTCATCACAATTTGGGCATTCTGCCGCAAATTATTACAAGCAAAGTAGCTGAAATTAAGCAAAGATTGGTCCAAACCCGTTTGGATTTTGGGGAAGCTTCATTTAGTTTTTCGATTTGTTTTCGGAGAAGTATTAATAATGGTCTGTGCTTAGATATGAAAATCAACGGATTATTTTCATTTTTAATTGAACGATCCCAATTTAAAGTCCCTACTTGATGTCACAAATTATTAAGTGAATTCTAAACACACTGGATCCTATTTATTTTAGTGTTGTTTGTATTTCAGATGAATTTTAACAGAACTGAATCGAAAGCATTTTTTTTCTTAAATAGTTTCCATTGTTATAATAAGGCAAAATTTTGTTTCAACTTGGACCAGTACGATGAAACATCTGAATTTGGAATCAGATGATTTGGGTGGCTCTTCAAACCCTTTTTTCTAATATTTGATGACACAACTATATCATATACCTTTACTCGCAATTCTTCAGCCTCGCTTTCATATTTCTTTGAAAAACGTGATAAGAATAAATACAAATACAATTTACATTCATCAATTTTCGCAACATATAAACGCAGACTGACAAAAGAGTTAACTTGTATACAGAAATAGCTTATAGCATGAAATATGCGCCGAAAGAGTTCGTTTCGTATGCTAGAGTGATTTTCAAAAACGATTAGATGGATGACTATAGGTGCATGCAACAGCATAAAAGCTAGAACAATTTTGATTATAGCTATTGTAGCGGCATACTGGCGACTTGTTAAAGATTCGTGGTTGTTTTGCGTTTGATTACATGGCGCGTTCATTTTTCTCGCATGACGAGATGCTATACCGTGTATAATGATGTAAGAGACGATCAGAACAATTTGATAGAAAATCAAAAGACTCATCATAACAAACCGACCGGCTTTACTTGCCTCCCACATATCACAAATGGTATATTCTGTAAAACAATGGTGATAGTAGAAACCTGCTCCTGCTGCAATCATTACAATAAAAATATTGACAAGCCATATAAGACTTACTATAAGATAAATCTTTAATTTTGAAGAGTTCAAGTTATATTTTATATTCAGCTTTAAAGCAATGACCCTCTCTAGAGACATAGCTGCCACAGATGCCCACGAGACCGTCAACATTGCTCCTACTGACAAAATTCTAGAGTTGTGTGTGAGTTCATTATTAATTCCAAAGATAAGTATCGTAATTTGATGAGCAGCAAATGTGCAAGCCCCTGCTGCATCGCTGAGAATAAAACTTGTAGACAAAACACGGCTACATGATGGTATTCTTCTACATCTTTGGAGGACAAATACTGCAACGAGTTCTAATATTATGATAACAATGCTCACAAGTAGCGTAGCATAATTAAACGCATACATGATTGGTCCGAAATTCTCCGATGTTGCATTTTGAATGCTTTCATCTTCAGTTTCATTCGATTTGTTCATCCTCGTAGAAGTATTGAATATATCGGTTTGATCTGAAAAAAATATCACAAAATAATTATATAAATTAACCAACAATTTAAAGGGTGGTCATGCCACGTGACCTGTGACATCAGAGATGACATTGAGTGGAATGTCAGTACACATAAACAAACTGATACCAAATCATATTTTCCAGGCTTGTTGTCTTTCAAAACCATTTTTTAAAAGAACTGAATCAGTGCAAAACGCACGATTTTCTCTTTCCTTAATACGTTTCCATGCATCTATAATAGCGTATTTTGTTCGAACATTCGGATCACGAAATTGAAGCGATGTATAAAATACGTAAAATTTTAGCGGAATATAGTGATTTGGTGTGAAGCAATCTGTAACTTCACAAAAATTACCATTTTCAGCTCAAATATCATGTAAAAATGAAAATAGTTATATCATTTTTGAGTGCATCGTAGTAGCAAAAGACACTGTTCGAGTCCAAAGCTCCGATATGAAGTCACGAAGACCTATGGTCCTCAGTGATAAATTACAAAGCATTTGAACGATAAAACCGTGCATTCTTATACAACACTGCCAGAAAAAAATGATATATACATTGTATTTCCATTCTAAAATGATAGCATTAAAGATAACTGATAAATATAGCTAAAATTTAAATATTTTACTTTGTAAAACGGCTTTGAAATAGTCATGATCTAGCTAACAAGGCAAGCTTGCTAATACAACTGTTTGTGTACTGATTCAAAGAAAATTGCAGCGTACACATTTTCCCGTTCATTACTGTTATAATTCTGAAAGCTTAAAAAGAAGAATTACTCTCGCAAGTAAACGAAATTTGATGTGAATTTTGGCAATTTAAAACAGTCTTCTTCATATATAATATACATTGTATAGGGATAATTGTTTGTTTTTGTGTAAGATAATTTTTTATTTCATTGAGTTAGCTTTAAAAATAGTATTCTTAGGAGAAAACTGTTTTTTAAGTTCACGGGATTAAATAAATAACATGAAGTCTTGAGCAAGAAAATAAATCCAAATCAAAGTTAAATGGTAATGATATTATATAATTTATACATACTAAATGAATGATCGCTTGTTTTAGAAATTAAAACAAATAATTTTAGAAGAAGAAACGTTACACCATGCCGAGCCTATTTCCGTTATTTTTCGAGGAAATTTATAGACTATCCTACAAAATGTAAGCGACAGCCATTTTTCGACAGCCATTTTTCACGGGAGGAAAAAAATATAATGTGTTTGATTCAGAGGGATTTCATGTGGATTTGTTAATTCTACATATATTCATAAGAAAGAAAACTTATATGAGAATTGTTACAGACAATAATAAATAGACAGATAAAATATGCATTTTTTGAAAGGCTTTCTTACAAACGTTGGATTGTTTACTTATCCTTCGTGACTGGTGACTGTTATAACTTTTACACATTTAAACATAATCATCATAATCAGTAATCAAATTCTGTTGTTTTAATTGAATATCATACCAGAACAAAGATCCTTCAATTAAAATTAACAATTCGTGTATATTATTTAAAGGTATAAAAAGTTGAAGCTGGAAATTACAATAGGGGAAGTAATAGCAGCATACTGGTACATGTATGTATGGGTTTTGACTCTTCTATATTTGAGCCGCGTCATGACAAAACCAACATAATGGGTTTGCGACCAACATAGATCCAGACCAGCCTGCGCTTCCTCGCAGTCTGATCAGGATCCGTGCTGTTAGCTATCAGTTTCTCTACTTGTGATAGTGTTTGTAAGACAACAGCATGGATCCTGATCAGACTTCACGGATGCGCAGGCTGGACTGGATCCATGCTGGTCGCAAACGCACTATGTTGGTTTTGTCGTTATGCGGCTCATTTCATCTATACTTACCCATTCATGTCCGTCATTTGATCATTAAAACTTTGATAATGGTTTTGGGAAATATTTGTGTTTTGAGAGTGCCAAAACAAACTCGAAATTCTAAAATAATCTAGGACAGTAAATGTGTGAACAAACGATACACTTAAAAAGCGACAGGAATTGTCAGAAGCCTATGTGTCAATTTGATTAAATTTTATTGCATTTTTTTTTCTCAGAAGAACAATGCATACAATAGAGATTAAAAGAAAGAAAAAAAAACTCCTGAAAATAAGGCAGACTCGGTTTGATTGAGCTTGCTCATGGACGGTACTTGGAAAGTACAAGCTAGCTTCCACGTTCAATCAGAATTCAACATTTATATTTAAATGAAGTAGTAAGATTTTGAAAATTAATGTGTCGATGCAGTTTTGATCATGGAACCTTCGAATTGAAACGTAAGTGATATTCTATGATAAGCGGCATGGTTCCAAAGATTTAAATTGCCTGTGCCTTAATCAAGAAAAAAGTGCGCGCTCTTATTAATCACGCACAGTTAGCGGACATTCACTAATCTTTTAACCAATAATTTTTAAAAAATACAACAACAAAAGAATAACAACAAACAAATAAAAACAAACTAAAAGCATCTAGTCTCAGTTTACAAAAAATTTTCCTAAATAAAAAGAAGAATTTGTTGTTTCCTATATAAAGTATTTCAGAGCCTGCCCATTTAATCCATATACTGTCAAAAGTCAGATTTTATATTTTTGTTTTATTTTGCATATACATGTATATTGTTTTACAGTAATTTCTGTTCTCAATAGTAAAGTAAAAGCCATTTTGGTAACGTATGTATCGCTTCTAAATACTTCAATGTAAATATACTACAATAACATGATAAAAACAATTGCTATGGAATTGTGAGAAAAGTTCTGCGATCACAAAATCTAAACAGCCCCTATCTTAAAGTTTACTTTCAGCCTGTAGATATAAATTGTAGTTTGACATAGGGTTGAACATTCACGGCAGAGTTACAATTTATAATAATTTAAATATTGATATTAAAAATGCATATATTGAAAATATACTCCTTTTAAAATTCTAGCAATAAAATTAATTCAGTAAATTTGCTAAAACACGTACCTGGGTCAAACGCAGAAATATAAAGTCTAAGTCACGTTGAAGCAAACTTGTTGCGTATTTGAACACTAAATTTTACTTTCACTGGTCTTATTTATATGTAATAGTATGTTAATACCATGGTCAAGGATTGGCCTTTATGTTGTTGACCATTTAATTAAAACAAGCAATATCATGGTACCACTATAAAAGCAATCATGGGTGCTAAAGGACATGTTGTTTTGTTTGATAATATGTTAATTGGTACATATCACTTCTATTATTTCCTTCCGTCAGTATCACGGTACATGTATACATTGAGATTTTATGATCAGAAATTGTTTTCTTTACACAATGAAGTTGAGAAATTTTCCGCCGTATCTGTGAAAAACTGTTAAATAAATCATGATTTCGTTAGTCTGTGATTCAGGCGTCGATATTTTTGCTTATTCATAACATACGCGATCGTGTTTTGATAATGTCGATTTGTCGAACAGAGGCACATAAAAAATCGACAGACTGGAACCAAGGCTACTGAAGTGGAAAATTGTTTAGTGAAGCTGACTTAAAAAATGTTCCATACATTTGTGTCAAGCCCCGTGCGGCAGTGTGCTTCGGTGTTGCTATATTTATCTGATCCTTCGGGATCATTGATTCGGCACTTTCAAGTGTTGAGTAACGCTCAAGCCGGTGCTGGGGTCTTGATGGATGTTGAGCTTTTTCATTGACCCTCATGTACAGACTCAATCAAACCGAGTCTGCAGACTTCATGTAATTTTGCTGCTATTAATGCTTCTGAGGGATCACCCTTCTTTCAGATTTTTGTACTAATAATTTGATATTAACGAGATTACGGTAATACGATTATTCTTACTCCGCGCTCCTTTTTTTTTAAACTTAACATAACTGCAAATGAAAACACCATTGTAGTGCCCCTTTTCGTCTATAAAATGTATTTTTTAGAATAATTGTAATAGTGGTATAGTATTTTGTAATGCATGATAATCTGTACCGACCAATGGCTTATTGTTAAAATGTACTTATTGGTAAAGTGTTATTTATTTTCACACATATAAATGTTTATTATACATCTTAAGAACTTTAATCAATGACCTGTCAGTGTTTGCACAATATGATATTCCAATGGAAATCATTCAATGACTGGACCAAATCATAGCCTCGATTTCATTTTAAGAGTCCAAAAAATCTATATCAATGCAAATCACACACCATCTGGCCTCACTTTCATTTACAGAGTGCATATATCCATATCAAATCCTTATTGTATTTTCAGAAACAAAGCTGTATCAAATTGTCAAAAGATGGGGATGTGAAATACGAGTAAAGAGGTCATTATACATTATTAAGAACAATACTAATTCTATTGGACTCGCGCACAGCTACTTAATCAATATTCTGGTTATGGTCCCAACAAAAATCTTTTTTTTTTTACAATTATCATTGTATATTACGGAGGTCCAATCCACATATCTTTTATTCTAGCTGGGTAGATGCCTATAAACTTTAAAAAAAGTATGCAAGAACGCAAATATCTTAGCAGCGAAAAAATGGAAACATTTTATGTCAAATATATTACGGTAATTATGCCAATGAAAGCTAAATGTAGTTCTTTTAATGTGGTATGATACATTTTATGACGTATTTTTAATAAAATATTTTAATTGAAACAGACATTCTCGTGTAAAACGATATCTTACAAAATCGTGAGAGAGAAATTAAAAGTACGTCAGTAACATTATGTCTGGATAATATTTAGCATCTTTATTTGGTAACTCTTTGATTTTATTAAAGTATATTTTTACCTCTTATATAAAGTTTATTTAAAATGTCTCTCGTGTAAAAGTCTCTAAAAAATAATAAAAATAAAATATAAGTACTTCCACAGAATTATAAATATCAAATATATATTCATTAAATCAACAAAAATTAAATTTATTTATGAAGTCTAAAACAAATATTGTGAAATAAAAGATCCTGTAATACAATTTTTTATGGTTTTAAATCATAAATATGATGCTAAAATTAAGATTTATCAATATTGTAGGTTCCAAAAGTATTATTTATAAAGATATTACCGAATTTAACTTTCATGTAAATAAAGGAAGGTTATACAAAAATTTACAATAAGAAATAAATGCATATATTTTACTGTTTACATGCAATATGCACAAATATTTTCAGCTCCTATTTTACATATTATTCGATGTTTCAAAATTATTTTATTTGTATAATTATATGCATGAATATAATTTCAATTCGTTTGGTTTATCACCTTGATCATCTTTTTACTTTTGACTCCTGGAAAGATGATACCTTAAAAGTTTTTGAATTTGAAAATATAAATATAATAGCTATTATTCATAGAAAAACATACTTTTGTAATTCTTTAAAAATTGTCAAACTTTTATAAAAAGCAGTTTAATAATGGAATCAGAGTATATTAAAGCTGCATGCCTCCAGATGAGTCATAATATTTCAATAAAATCAAACTTGAGAAATATGTATTCGTAAAATGATTCAAGATTAAAGTAATATTTTACATGTTATGTGCGGCAAATGACTGATTCTTTAGTATAAACGAAAACTTGCGCAGAATGTGCAGTAATGTGTGGTAAATGTAGTTAAATGTAAACAAAGTAGTATTTTGGGTTCCATATAAAAACTAATTCACTATAATTATATCTATTGCAAACAGAGCAAAATATTAAAAGATAGTTCAATTATGTGGCAAATTAGTAATTTTTTGAGATCTGAGAAATAGAATAATAGCATTTCTGAGGCATAATGAGCCTTTAACGAACAGAATGAAATCGCATTATTTCATTGTATTAAGACTTTTGAACTAATTAAAACACGTGTTGTCATCAATTAAAACACTTAATTTTCTTAAGATAATCTTTAAACTACAAAATAAAAGTCATTATGAAAATGTTTGTTTAATTATATATTATTTGTTGTAAAAATTTAAACCAATTTCATGCCTCGTAAAATAGTATCATGTTACCAACATTATTGTGTAAGTTTTCAATATGATATTAATTAAATCAAACGAAATATAATTAGACGAAAGTAAAAGTTATGTCCACAAAGTAATGGCTAATAAAAGTGAAACATGTATAGACAAAGTGTGTTTGTTAAGGATTTTTTTAATCTAAAAAGACAACAATCAATGGTTTAACAATGATTTAATATAAAAAAGAGAAACTTTCTGAAAAGATTGTGTGTCTAAATATTATAGAAGATCTAATTTTATGTCTAAAATGTTTCAAAACTTAAACATATAAAGAAATGGTTATTCTAAAATGCAAGGTGACTTTTGAAGGTTATTTGGATGCACGCCAGCTGTAAAATGGCAGTCATTGGGAAAGAAAGCAGAATACCTGCGTAAGGGAAAAACCTGCATTAACACTGCATGAGCGGTTGTTTTTTTTCATTTCATATACATGTACATATATATTGCAAATTATAATATTTTCTTTAAAAAACATGAAAACATGAAATAGAATGCTTGAACATCGAATGAATAAATCTACTTACTGACGGCGAGACCGAGTGGTTAACATGACAGACTAATCAAGGCATACTTAACAGCGTGAGTTCAAACCCTGGCTGTGATAGAAAAAAACTTGTTTTGATACTGGTTGGCTCAAAGAACGGATTCAAGAGTATTGCAATAAGCTCAAAGCTTTCAACGCAAAATGAATTTAAATGAAATAAATTCGTATTTAATTTAACTCTATTTATTCATGAAATCATAAGTACGCCATTTTTAATCCATATTTAAAAGTCGTTTCTGTCATTATCAGTTAATAATAAAACAGTTTAATATTTTTGCAACACCGAATTTTATTTTATGTATTTGCTAGTTATCTTTAATAGAACGTTTGGATTATAAGAAAATATAGTATACCAATCTGGCACTGCGAAAATACTTGGGGTAAACGAATCATTGTCACATGAGGATACTTTGATGTCATTTCTTAAGGAATGGCTGTATTAGATATGGGTGTGTTTATTCATTTTTGGTTCCATTATACTCCATAATGCGTATGTTGTCCATAATTATAAATACTATGTTTAGATATAGTTAGGGTTATTCACTGGTCATTTAATTACAAATCTTGGCAGTCGATTAAATAAACTCTGTTGGGGGACATTGTTAGTTGTTTATGGGGATAAAACAATTGAAAGCTTACAAATTTAGACGTTCTGATTGGACAAAATTTCGGCCTTCTGATTGGACAAAAATTAGGCGAGTAAGACAAAGAATGAATTATATTTTAATAATCATACCATAATCAAACAAATATCGAGACAATCCTTACATAATTAAAAATGAAAATACAACATCATTAAATGTGAGAAGACAATTATTATGTTCAAATAGCAAGCAATTAAAACAGTTAATATTTCGTGAAGTTAAAAATAATTGACTTTGTCGTAATTTACAAGCCGACAACTTTGTTTTTATGATTTTGTTTCTTAATGGTGTTCAATAACAAACCTACATTTTACTTTAAAGACCCATCATGGCTCAGAAATGCTTATCATTTTGTATTCTTTATCACAAATTATTGCATATTCAGCTATTTTTTTCAGTTGATAAACATCTTACATGCTCTCAATTCACTGATAAAACATTATTTAACGCATGTTTGACATTTCTAAAGAATTCAATAAATATGGATTTCTGAGGCGTTATGTGCCTTTAACTATATTTCGTTTTAAAACAGCCAGTTTCACATTCTGTAAAGAATAGCATTTAAACATATTCTCATTATTCTATAAAAAGTATTTTCTCATTTTGTATTTCAACAATATCACAAATGTAAGAATAGCTTTACGTTATTTTTAAATGATGTAAAGAAAACATCGTGGTGAAGAATTTTGTAGTTTACCCTTCGAATCACGGTAGTAAGTCACTTAGAATGCAACAGAGCACCGCATTATTCCTAGACAGACTGCCAAGCAATTTACTGGATATAAGAGTAACGACGTTGACAGAACGTCATAAAACTGATAATGAGCATAATAATATGCAAAAACTAAAGTTTGGTGTATTAACATAAAGGGAATGTTTCCCATATATAAGGACACAAACCACTCTTGGTGGTGAGCTAGCTTTTCACGGACAGGGTTTTGTGTACCTTCAACCGTTAGATAAGCTAGGTTTGAGCATGTTCTGGGCCGCAGTGGCAATTGCAAGCTATCGACCACGCCCACTTTCACCCATAGTTCAGCTTTCATTTTTATGTGTAATTGATTCCTTTCATATAATAAAATAAGGGAAGAACATTATTACGACCTGTTAATAAGTGAATTACAGGTTTTTAACAATACAACGCAATAAAATCAAATGAATCAAAAAAATGTTTTCATCATCTATTTCGTGCTCTTTGGTCTGTGGGCGTTGTTTTAAACATCCTGTCTCTTTTATGTGCTAATAGCCTCATATTCTTTTCTCGAAAAAAAATAATGATCTGCTTATTTCTACGTAGGATAATATCAAAGGAAATCATTTTCCGAAGTTATACGTTGTATTATATACACGTATATCTAACTAACAACTTTCATCACTTAATAAATTACATACTAAATAGTGTAATATACAATGTATACAAGTGTTGAATACTGAATAATAGAATATATGTTGTTATTATTATAATTGTGTTCCTGAATGGGGTTGCGTGACATGTGTATAAGTTTTCTTTTCGATATAAATGTCCAACAGATAACAAAGTACATGTATCTTGCAAAATAAAACGCCTATTTTTAAAGAGTTCAAAATGAAGTTACATGTATTTTGTTCCTTACTCAAGTTTTTTAATGTTTAACTTATACTGTCAATTATAATCTTCATCAACTTTAACAAACAACACTGTAATAGAATACCATATTAAACCCCTATATCATATAAATATTCATAAAATAACAATACTGTACAAACATATATATGAACATTCCGTTTGTATGCGAACATTTCCTTTGTATGTAAACATTTCCGTTTGTATGTGAACATTCCGTCTGTATGTGAACATTTCGTTTGTATGTGAACATTCCGTTTGTATGTAAACATTTCCTTTGTATTAGAACATACCGTTTGTATGTGAACATGTCATCTGAACATTCCGTTTGTATGAGAACAGTTTGTTTGTATGTGAACATTCCGTTTGTATGTGAACATTCCGTTTGTATGTGAACATTCCGTTTGTATGCGACATTCAATTTGTATGTGAACATATCCATCCTATGTGAACATTACGTTTGTATGTGAATATTTCCTTTGTATGTGCACATTCCGTTTGTATGAGAACATTCCGTTTGTATGTGAACATTCCGTTTGTATGTGAACATTCCGTTTGTATGTGAACATTCCGTTTGTATGCGAACATTCAATTTGTATGTGAACATATCCTTTCTATGTGAACATTACGTTTGTATAGGAATATTTCCTTTGTATGTGCACATTCCGTTTGTACGTGAACATTTAGTTTGTATGTTAATATTCCCTTTTGTATGTGAGCTTTAGTTTGTATGTGAACATTTCGTTCGTATATGAACATTCCGACTGCATATGAACTTTCCGTTTGTATGTGAACATTTCGTTGGAATGTGAATATTCCCTTTGTATATGGACATTTTGTTTGTATGAGAGCATTTCGTTTGTATGTAAACATTTCCTTTGTATGTGAACATGTCGTTCGTTATGTGAACATTTCCTTTGTATGTGGACATTTTCCTTTGTATGTGAACATTTTCTTTGTATTAGAATGTTTTGCTTGTATGTGGATATTGCATTTGTTTGTGAACATTTAGTTTGTATGTGAACATTTTGTTTGTATGTGAATATTGCGTTTGTACGTGAATATTTCGTGTGTATATGAATATTTCCTTTGTTTTTGAACATTTCGTTTGTATGTGAGCGTTTCCTTTGTATTTGAACATTTCATCTGTTGGTGAACATTTCGTTTGTATGTGAATATTCCCTTTGTATGTGGACATTAAGTTTGTATGTGAACATTTCATTTGTATGTGAACATTTTGTTTGTATATGAACATCACGTTTGTCATTTGGTTTGTAAGTGAACATTTCTTATTGATATCTATTTAAGTTATCTTTATTTCAATCTTTCTATCGTACTATCTGTTTTTAGATATTTGATGACGTTGTTACTACAAATAATGATACTAATTATATAAACGAACAGCGATTAAACTTGTACATCTTTTTTTTGTCCAATTCTTATCTTAATGTGTGCACACATTTATTTTTGTGTCAAAGATGAAAAAAATCGTAATATTTGTAATGTCTCACTATGAAACATTTTAATAGTTATTTCTAAACACCTAAAAGCCAAGTAAAATAAGTTAAAATAAATAGAGGATTTTCAAGACTTTTTCCCCTATTAATTCTGGAATAATTTTCATAGAGTGGACTATGAAAATAAATATTTCATGAATTGCGGTAGCCACGAGTGAAATATGATAATTTTCATACTACACCACAAGATGAAAATAAATCCTGTATTTAAAGAGAAAAACTTTTTTTTTGTTAATTATATACATTTTTCTCTTTTTGACATAACAATTTTGAAAGACTTCCCCCTAAATTTTGTGTATTGGCTAAATTTATAAAAAAAAGAAGTCCGGTAAGACACCAGTGAAATTATAAAAATAAACATGTTTCACAAAACTGAATTTTTAAAGTGAAAACACGGAAAATAAAACGACACATGCTACTTCATAAATATTTCTCAATATTTCATTAATAAGTATATAATAAAAAGTTGTCTTTAATCTTATGATAAAATATAGTTTGTTAAAGGGTGGTATTTGTTTACAAAATATTTAATCACACGCATGTACAAATTACTACACAACTTAGTAACAGGGTGGTGAAGTAGCTCCATGACTTTTTTTCTTGTTACTATTATATTCGAGGGATTTATAAATGAGTATTAAAGTATAATAAAGAATAAGCTTTTTCAAAGATTTTCTAAATTATTCATATGTGTGTACGAGTATGTTCGAGGTTCTACAGAAAAAAAAAGAACTCCCCTTCCCCACATACACCAGCCCCCTCAAACCCCCAACAAAACAACAACAACAACAACAACAGCAGCAATAAGATATTTAAGGGAGCTACTGATTAACCGTAGTGCGCTTATGAAAGTAGTTCTGTGAGTTTCATTAATCAAAAAGTGAAACTATTTACTTAAGAATTTGTAGAAGATAATTAAACTTAACAGATAAGATGGATTCTATGAAATTGCCTTTCAAAGTGACTTTTGAAAACCTTTATATATAATGTTTAAGGCCCTATTTAGGCCACAAACACTGTTTTTCGTTTGAGAAATGTTGTTAAAAAAGTGACCACTTTTTCGGCGCCGCCCCCATCCAAATGTTACATCAGAGGGTTGCCAGAAGGGGGATGTTCCCCCTTCTGTTTGGGGGGGTTGAAGGTCGCGGTAGTCCCCGTCATTGCCGAGAAAATTTTGGACATGTGACAAGCTAAAATGGCCTCAGGTCGATCTTTGGGTAATAGTTACGACACTGAAAAGCCTTTTGCTTTATCTGAATTCATTGAGAAGTTGCAGCACTTTGAAATCAGTTTTCATGGAAAAAACAATGCAAAATAGTGATTTTTTGCCAATTTTGAGACGTCCCCCCGTTGCCATGGTACCAGGAAATTTACGTTTGAGCATGCTATTACAGAGGCTATGGTCTAGGCAACATTTGTGCCAAGTTCCATCAGTATTGAAGCATATTTTATAGTTTCATAACAGTTTGAACTTGTTACAGGAGGCTTTTCAATGAAAACGGCCATTTTCCGCAATATGCTCATTGGGTAAAAGGTTAAATATGCTTGTATTACAGTCTTACAGAGCGTTAGAAATAGAAAGATAAAAGAAATAGATCTACGTAGGAAAGGAAAATAGCTCTCCAGTGTTGTCTTCTGTAAGGGTTGTAGGTTCAGCTTTGAAATAGAGCCGCATCAATTATAATTCTTCCTAAATGAAGTCAATGAACTGACTGTCATGTATAATTTAGGCCTCAATCAAGCTATGATTTGGCTTCAAGGTGACAAAGGAGTGGTGGCTTGGTGCCATTAAAAATCACCAGACAGTTTTGGTTAGAATAGAAAACCATCGCGTGTAAATAATTGTCATTCGTGCAATTAAAACAAGACAGATTGTTTTAAAAGATTTTTTTTTTCTCAGTCACTGTTTGTCTGGTTTTACGTAAACTTCCGGTCTACTTAAAGAGGTAGGCGAAGATCATGTAATATATTTCAAATGCAATACGCTTCCATGTTTACATTTAAAACGCATTATACCCATTTGTAAGGTGACCTCCACTTAAAGTTGTAAGTTGACCTTCACCTTCGATTAGATCAGGGTATAAGAAACAAACAGCAAGATTTTGAATTTATCAAATCATTGAAATAAAAATAATTGTTTTACATGTCTTTAAAATAAAATTCACTTAACGAATTAACATAATTTTATTTAGGTATCAAGCTGACTGTTTTATTAAGTGTTCATGACAGAAAACTGTTAAAAAATGGGTACGTCAGAAATTTCTAGTTGTACTGTCAAAGGGTCTTTTTGTCTTTGCTAGAATACTCTGTATTTCATACCCATACTCTATATCATTCCCCTTTCGTCTTTTTTTTTTCAAACATTCATACCATTATTCAACTTCATGCTAATAACTTCATTTGACCTGTAACACGTTGACGGGCCTCATTTTTGAATTTGATCACGCTAACCTTTACGCATGCGCACAAGAAATGAGAATCTTATAGCGAGAGCTGTGTTTTCTTCACTGAATCCTTATTTATATTTTATTGTGTGCCAGCCATATAATTACAGGTTCCTCTTCGAACACCCTATCCTCCCGAGTGAGAACTCTCGTATATCCGTGACAGTACTTATACTAAATTATTATTACTACAACTGATTAACGAGGTTATTTTTTCATTTTTTTTTTAACTGAGTCCTTGGCAATTTAACGAACAGTGGCACCAAAGGTGACCAGTGGCACCCTTAGGCGGCTGATCTTGAAAATTTATTTTATTTTAAGTTTTGTCCAGATTTTATTGTATTTTGAATTTGTTATTGTTTATACTTGCTATCCAAAAATAAATTTGTTTAATTGCAAATCTGCATTTTTTTAATTCTGTAAATGCGCAATATTACTTCAGCGTAATATAATCAATTAAGTTTCATGCAACTGTGACGATCAGATTAGGACCGCCATTTTGAATGACGTCACAAGTAAGTCTTGCCAACATTACTACAATACTACTCTGTCTGCAAATTAATCTTCCAATAACAAATTTTATCCATAAACATTGGCACCATTCGTATGCCATACCAACTATAATTTGTACGATGGTGTACTTAGCAAACGTCGTTCTGTCCTGTCCTGTTCGTTTCACAAGTTGCAAACGTTATCATTATGTTCTAAGAGTTAATTCTCCAGCTCTCAAGATAACATGTTTTGAGGTGATTAAACATTTTGTTTTTCAGAACTTACATTTTTTATACATGTTCTAGTCATTTGCAGGTTTACTGCAGTCGTTCTTCTCAATATCTCGTCTGCAAATCTGCTTCTTTTCTCGGTATATCTCATATCTTTTCCCTCTAATGAAGTTGTTTCTTAAAATGTCACTATGCAAGGTCAAATCTCGGTAAAAGTTGGATATAAATGGGTTAAAACATCAAATAGCACTTACTAAAATCTGAATATAACTTTCAATCCTGTATATGAATGAATGGCAGACGACAATTGATCATAATACATTTTTTGTCCTTGTTCTAATGAGATATCTTGTGTCTTTGAGGAAGCTACACAAGTGTTTTTCTTACTTTTCATTTGTTTTCCTGATGATTTTTTTTCT
Organism: Ruditapes philippinarum; assembly: GCF_026571515.1. Classification (NCBI taxonomy): domain Eukaryota; kingdom Metazoa; phylum Mollusca; class Bivalvia; order Venerida; family Veneridae; genus Ruditapes; species Ruditapes philippinarum. The sequence goes on along the minus strand of NW_026851915.1, from coordinate 127,361 downwards.
GAGATTTCATTAAAACTGTACAGTTTATTAAAAAATGGTCCTTTATAGGACGTCTTTAAGAAGGCACATTCAGTTATCAACCTGATATTACGCTTTCTTAATGTACCTGTAAAGTATTACATGTATTACATGTTATTTGAGTACAGACAAGAAATAAATTTCATATCAATGATGGACCAAGAAAGTCAGTCTTAGCTTGCCTCACTTTTTCTGTTTTCTCATCAAACACCTCTACAACAATTTCCGGTCCACTGAATATAAACGATACCCATAATCCCCTTGTCAGGTCTCCGTCATGGTCGTCAAGGTCAATAGTCACTTTACCTATGCACGTGCTCAGTTCGTCTGTGTATTTTGGATTCTTCACAGACGACGCAAATAATTTCAAATGTGCAGACGTCTTTTGGCTGTCAGATGGGGTATACCTTTGATCAATTTGAGCCTCACCAACTTTCACGAGTTGGTCCTTTTCAACATGTTTAGAAAAAACGTTTTTACAGTATTTCCCTGTTTCCGTTTCAACCATTCGTTTCACCGGATGCACTCCAGGTTTAAACTTCTTCATCACTTCAACACCGTATGTATATTTTAGAATACGTTCAGAAATAGACATTGGATGGTGCCCGTATACCACTGCACCTTTGACAATTGAAACAGACGACTCTATCGGAACAACCACGTGTTGTTTAGGAAACGCCGCTTTCACAGCGTTTTGAAGAAATTTTGACTGAGAAAACCCGCCAACCATTAAAATTGCTTTCAGTTTGCCAACCTTGCCATTTGAAAATGTTTGATCAATTAATGAAATAGTCTGCTTCACAGGTTCTTCATAAAATGATTCAAATAATTCTGACGTCATCACCAATCTATTTTTAAACACAGTTAAATTTTTCGCAAATGCTGATTCTTTTGCACGTTTAAATAATGTCGTCTGCAATTTTTCAGTCAACATGTTAGCAACAGACATTGGTAGCTGTATGTCAATCTGATAATCTTTTTTCGTCTGATGGCCAGCATTGTTTATTAACTTTTCATTCTCAAAATCACGCATGATAGTTAGAAAGTCCCCAGAGTGCTCGCCCTTTAACTCGTTATATATATCCTCCCCTAAAAGCTCTTTTAGAAAATGTTCAAATGCATCGTCAATCATTGTACTGCCCCAGTCGCCTCCGACAGCAGACGCCACTTCCTTCACATGAAAATCTTCTTCTACTCCATGAATTGCTATATCAACAGTACCGCCTGCAATAACACAATCATAACCATCTGTCATATAGTTCAAACACGTGAGTACAATAGTTCTATCACATATAAAATAGTTTTAACATATGTATATGCTCTGGGTTTTGTTAAGGATCTGGCGTTTTTTTTATGGAAACGAGTAGAGATTTTGGTTTGACATGCGTTTCAAAAATTCAGCAAAATATAACTGCTATAAAAAAACAACAAAAAAAAACAAGCCAGCTTTAACATTAATTTTATTTGGTTATTTGAAATTAAGTACATGTGTACTTAATGTATCATTTATCTTACCCCCAGCATCTACAACAAGATATCTCATTCCAACAGGAAACTGCAGGAATTGTTCATCAACAGTTTCATCTTCATCAAGAAACTGGCAATAAATTGAGGCTACTTCCGGTTCTAGAGCAATTATCAACTTCTTCGAGTCGCAACCTGCCTGAAAGAAAACAAACTTCAGTTTTTGTATTAAGCAGATACAAAATTAAAGTACGGACGAAATATAGTCATGTTATTATTTTTCGCAATTTTTCCTCCATGTATGAAATTGATAAAAAAATTACTATGGTCATGGTAAAATATTTTAATCACAGAAATTTATTGAAAGCTATGGAATTCTTACTAAATATGTCCAATTTGAATAAAAGAATGAAAACATTATGTATTGGTCTATTGGAAGCTGTGTTCTCTATTACAGGTCAAGTAAAGTTGGTCCTTTAAAAAAAAAAAAAAAAAAAAAAAAAAAAAAACAACGACAGTTTTTAAAGGCACTATATATTCATATTGTGACCTCCTATAGTGTATAGAATTTTAAACGTAACATATCTACCTTGTGTCACGTGAAAACATGTTTACTTTATATTTACAAAGAGACTGTGTAGCGATTATCAATATTTTCTAACATCAAATATGAGCATAGTATATCAATATTTATCCTTGGTTCCATTCTGTCGATGTTTTTATGTGCTTCGGTTCGGCAAATCGACATTATCAAAACACGGTCGAGTATGAAATAGCGCGTATGTTATGAATAAGCAAAAAATATCAACGCCTGAATCCCAGGCTAGTGAACAAAAACCGGAAATTGTTTAATTAAGTTACCTTTATTGCAGCTTCCCTCATGAAATGTTTCGCAGGGTCTGTCCACAGAGCTGGTACTGTGAGAACCACCAGAATGTTATTCAAAGTGATGCCACGTTCTTTTCTATTCAGAACTTTAAGCATGTCATCCAGTAAGTATTTGATAGACATTGCAAATATGTCTAGTGCCGGTAATTGACGCTGTCTCACATCTTCTAGTGCCAGTTCACGGTCCAGTTTCTAAAGTAGTAAATTATCTAAGATTAGATTTCTGTCCACCAGGACACTGAATTACAGTAGTTACCGAATTATTACTTCTTTCTCGAAAAAAGCAGTCACTCAATAAATTCTTAAAATGGTTAATGTTATAAATGTAAATGACCTAAAAAATTTTGATTTTCATAATTAAAAAAGGGGGGAAAAGAAAAACAAAAGCTTAATTTTAAAATAAAAAACTTTTCAAATTTACTACAAAAACATGTTTTTAACAACTATTATTACGGTGTCCGTAAGGCCATCGTGACATAAATATAACTTGAAACAGCGTAAGTACGATGGTGGAAAGTAAAAAAAAAACGAAACCACGATGATGAAAACTCGCATTTTTTTAATTTTTCCGAAAATATTTAATTTTTTGTTTTCATTTTCGTTGTTTTCTTAGTTTTAACGTTTTTGGTTTTTTGTTTTTCGCCATGGCCCTAACAGGACACGGTAGTTATTCACATTGAAATGAAAAAAAAGTTACCTCGCCTAACTTCTTATTCAGCGCCATTTTGAAACGCTTGAAAAAGTAATAATCTTCATGCTCTCCCTCAGCAACAAGGTCTATATATCTATCCTCCGCTTCGAAACCGAATGCTTCAACGGTTTTACCGTCCGGATTCACTAGCACGCATGTTGCGGTCTTTTGAAATGAAGTTTTCCCGCATTTCCAATTTTGAACATATGGGTTGGCAGGATCGATTTCAAAGTCTTTGGAGTAGGAATATGCCCATCCCGAATATGTAGTTCCAAAGTCAATAGCTCCCACTAATAACACGTCATCCGACATTTTATTTTCCACGTTAAAGAACCACTTAAAGTATAACAACTATTATCAGAGGCAACCTAACTTAAAAAAATCTTAAGAAATTCGTGGTGTAAAATGTCAATTTATCCGATATAAACATGGCCGATGATTGATAAAATTGGTAGATGTTTAAGATAGGCCTCTAACAATACAGTCTGTTATTTTATGACTTACCATGTATTGTACTGATTGTTTTATTAAAAAAAGAGAACAAGGTCTATTTTTAGAATTTAGGAAGGTAATTTTATTCTAGTTAAAATTTAAAACTTAAACAAATTTAACTAATTAACTGAAATTTATTTTGTTAACTATAATTGCATCTAAAATTTAGCAAATATCATGGACATGTTTTGAAAGTTATAAAGCATATAGATTTAATTTTTATTGTTGGGAACTGATGTGTTTTAAGTACGTTAGTCCCCTTAAATTTTGTTTTTTTGACAAAGGAATTTAAAATTCGGAAGACCCTGTGCACTACTAAAGGGGTTGAATTGGTGGCATTTGGGGATTCTTACGGTGGGTGGAATTTGGCACGGGATTAAAATTCTACAGAATACATTCATGTATATTCATTTAACCCATTCCTACATTTAAAGGGTATTAGTTAAATTCGAATATCCTAAAAAAACTTTTTTTTTTTCCAATTAAAAATTATATTTATGGTTTAGATTCCAAAACTGAGGTTTAACATAAGTAAACACAAAGAATCATTACGAAAAAAATAAATGTTGTGCGGCACTAAACTTTATTTTTTTAACAAGTTTTAAGTTAAATGCGGTGACGAACATTCCGATAAAACTGCGCCATTATGTCGCCTGCTTTTAAAATTCACTTATTAAAATTTAAAACAAGCAATGGAATTTTTCTTTTAAATTTATTAAAATAAAAAAGTTTTTACTATAATTTATTTTATAAGAACATTATTATAAACCAATTCTATTATTCAATTAAAAGTAAATAATTTTTTTAAAAATTTAAAAATGTAAAAAAATGTTTTGTCAAAATATCATTATTGCAATGACCAAACGTTTTCATGGTTTTAAATTCTTCGTAACTAAATTAACTCTAAAACATTAAAAAAATTTTGGAATGTTTTATTTTTGAAAATGAAGCTGAAGTTATGAATGCAGTAAAAACGCAAACACTTACCCTTTTGCAAACATTATGTAACACAAAGTAAATTTCCCCAGGAAAAAAATAATGAAAGGGGGTTTTTTGTGTTTTTATAAGAAAAAATCATTAGCCCTTTTAGTTACCATATTCATTGTTTGTAAAAATGTCATATTCTTTTTCTAACCATTGACATTAAAATTTGTAAAAATGGCACATTTCCTTTTAAAATTCCGTTTTCTTGGTATACTGTTAATAAGTAAAAAACAAAGCAAAAGAAACCTTTACAACCTAAAAACAAACAAACAAAAAATCTATGCAAATAGTGCATAACACAATACAAAAACACACATGAGTAATATAGCGTTAAAGTTTAAAAACAGGGAGACACCGCTAGATATTTTCATTGTTTCTTGGTATCTTTCCGCCATTTTGTCTTCTTCCGCGTACTGATCTTCTATGTTTGAACGGTAAATTTCCTTTGAAATAGCTGACATTCTTGGAGTATCTAAAAATAAATAAATAAATAAATAAATAAATAAATAAATAAATAAATAAATAAATAAATAAATAAATAAATAATGTTATAAAAATTATATTCATAAACACAAGAAAGGTAGGATTTCATATCAAGTGCATTTAATATAATATGAGTGCAGATGTTGAAGTTTTCCGCATATCATGAAATAAGTTGAACAAGAGTTATCGGCTCATTAATGGAAACGTTTTTCAGTTTCGTCAATTTCATAGAAGAAGTAAGGTTTGAGCGAAAATTTAGATGAGGTGACTTCAATTATATTTTATCATTTGGAACACATCGAAAAGAACCGAAGTATAACGGAAAGGTCCGAAAAGTTGGGATAAATACTTCGGGACTGTACATACCATATGCCTTTTCTACCATGAACACACTTTTACCATTGGCAACATCACTGTCTGAACGAATTATAGTGTGTCTTCGTTTGGCCAGGCGGTTCCTCTTAACTCCGAACTTGTGTACACCCCATACAGTTAGCCCATATATCTAGAAAAAATAATTGAAGGTAGATCGATACACATTTATTTAGTATCAGGTTACAAGATAACGAAAACATAATCTTAATATATATGACAAATGTAAACATTTAAAACGAATAAAAACGCAAAAAATGATTTGTCATAACCGATTCTTGACCCGTCTCATAATCATTTTTACCCAACCCATCCCTGCAAAAAAAAACACCAAAAAAAAAAACAGAGGAAAATATAAAGTAAACAAAAAAAACTCACACAATCAACGAAACAAATTAACGTAATTACGAACGAACAAACAAGTAATCGAAACAAACAAACTCAAGAATAAACAAACAAACAAACAAACAAACAAACACCACACAACAGTAACAAACAAGAGATGGCAATAGGCTAGGACAGCTCGCTCGACTATTCTCAGTGCTTGATACTAGCATGGAAAATGTACGACAATAGCAGGGTAAGTCCATTACACACAAATACAAATTTACATCAAATTTAACAATAAAACATAAAATGAATTTACCTTATCATAATCTGGCTGTGAAGTACAGAAGCTTAGAATAATGGTGATTAAAGCTGACAGAACCAGCATCATGGCGGAAAAATATGTGAAATTTATCGCAGATAACACGACCGGACGGTTGTCTATTTCACCGCACCCTGGAGCCGGATAAATGAAGTCCAGAACCAACCGGACAATTCCCGCCAACTGGCCAATCAGTATTCCCCAGAATGCTCCCTAAGTGTGAAAAGAATAGAAAATTTATGTTTTAATTTTGGCATAAAAAGGCCTAGATAAATTCCTTTACTACTATTTACAAAGTACATGTACATTGTCAAGCTTCTGACACTTCTCTACCAGTGTTGTATTTTACATTAACACCTGCTTAATAAGACATATCAGACTGAATTCCTTTAAGCTGAAACAGTTTTATTTAAAACTTTTCTTGAAGACCAACTGAAAAAAAAAACACCTTTTTTCCTTCCGCTTTTTTAGACAGGCTTCATAATTATATAAAAACTTAAGTTTTGTATTAATCAATTCTTGTGTTGTACGTTTTACACTGTAAATATAATAAGTTTTACCTCTTCATTTACTCTTGGAATGAGAACAGCCAATAAAAACACAGAGCACACCGGCGGAGCAATATACCCTGTCACCGCTTGAATATAGATGAAGAGTTGTCCCCCTTGAGCTGACTTCACCAACGGTATCCATGCAACGCTGACACCAACCAAAACAGCCACAAATATTCTACAAAAAAATGGAAGAAAAAATCACAAAATTATTTGTATATTTATTTCGAATAAGTACAAAAAGATGGCGAAAACTATATACTATATACTATATTACGTGTTGGAATACATACACTTTGAAACAAAGGGGGTTGTAACGGTGCCTGGACTCTATATTTACTCTATACCAAAACTAGGTCCAGACCAAACAAAAAACAGGTGACAATCCTTATATATAGACTATATATAAGGATTGTCACCTGTTGTTTTGGTCTGGACCTAGTTTTAGTCACAAATAACCCCATTATAGAGTCCAGGCACCGTTACAACCAACCCCCTTTGCTTTGAAACACCCATTCAAAATAAACCCAATATGACAATTCATAGAAAAGGCTGATGAAATTTATGACTTATATCATAAATTAAATTATTTCAGTTTTGTAAATTTCCAACTTAAGGAAATAAGTTATCAGAGGCGCATGTGTTGGTCGTTGTTGATAGGTGAATATTTTTATATTATTAAAAATCATAGGCATTGTGGAAATTAGAAAAGGTAAAATTGTGAATTTATCTTGGCATATTTCACTTAGTACATTCAAATGTGCTTTTTGTTAACATATGTGCATATCATATTTTATAATGGAAATCTGGAAGTTAATACGAAGAAACAAGTATAAAAATCTTGAAGAATCTCAAAATAGTTAAACCTTCCGGAAATGACGAGTTCTCGATCGGAGGCTACGGGGCGGAGCTTTTTCCAGATATCCATGGTAAATAGTGTAGCTGCGCTGTTAAATATTGACGTCAGAGAGCTCATTAATGCTGACATCATCACCGCCATCATTAAACCTTTTAATCCTACAATATGAAGATGAAAGTTTTTAAAACTAAACTTTACAATGAAAATTAACTTAAGAACATAACACCTTTCAGAAGAGTTGTAGAAGGGAGAAAACTGGTATAAATATTACATTTTGACATGCCAGGGTTGTCTCCCCTCTAACAAACTACATTAATGATGTGATTCATCTTGGCTGTTTAACGGTTTTTTGTCACACATATCTTTAGTGTCCTGAGATTTTATACATATACAGTAGTATATATGCATTTCATGGAATTTTTAACTAAATTTTGTCGCCATCATGTACTAGTATATCTCGGAGATGTCTGTATTCAGCTTTTTAACATTTATCCTGGACATCGTTTCGGAATTATGTAACTTTGTGGCATATATACTTGGACTTAAAGATATCTTTTGTCCCAGGTATATGATTGATATCTTTACTGAACTTGTTTACATAAATTATGGAAACCTTTCATGGATATCTTTACAAAGTGCATCATGGATGAATTTACTGATTTTTTAACATACAACTTGGTGGAATGAATTAAAAATATTGACTAAAATACACTTAACTAATTTGATCACGGTTAGGACTTCACTCGTATAATCAAATGCTTAGAAAACACCCTTTAAATGCAAAACATATCTATAAGGAATCCAATAACTTTATATCGGACACAAGGCAATAAGAAATGACTGACAACTTTCATGAATAGTGCTAGATATAATATAGTATTAGTATAACAGACGTACCAACAGGTGCGAGTTCGAGAACCAGTTTCGGGTACGCTATGTTAGAACATCCGCTTTCATTGTCACATACCTCCTTGCAAATGGCAGGATCAATACACGCTACCTCGTCTATAAATTATTAAGAAAGAAGAAATTCACAAGGTTAGTCCCTTTTTTTCAATAAAATGCCTTTTTTTCTAAAGAAAACGGTAGGTAGAAGAAAATAATTATCGTATATATCAAATACTCTCAAGTAAATGTTTAAAAGAAGTGAAATAAGCAAATCCCATCCCTTCACCTCCACAAAAAATTGAATAAATACGTTTCTGGTATTTCAGTGAAAACAAAACAAAAATATTCATTTTACTGAGAAAATACATCTCAGTATATATGCATTTTTTTGTATATTTATACTAGAGACATAGATGAAATCTACATCTCTGTTTCTACGAAGTTTACTATCTTTGCCATTATGGGACACTTGAGCTGTAAAATATTGCCCCGCCCCGCACTTCACCACAGTGTCATATTTTTTCTGGTCCTTTTAGATCATTGAACTGGAATACTTATTGAATACTACTTTTGCCGGTGCTAGGGGGCGTCGGAGATGTTGCATATGTTATTATCTCTAATGAACAGACTTAATTACACACATTATGATTTTTTTCAGCTTTTAAATGTATGTTTATATTGCTTTCAAGGGATATCACTTGTTTCAGACTTTTTGTTTACACAACCTGCTTATTACATAAACAATATCGGTATGGTCTGAAAAAATATGTGTTGTTTATGATTTGTTTATTGGTTGGTTTTATGTCGCACCAACACAGTATAGGTCATATGGCGCCGAAACAGGAAAGATGATTTTGGCTAACCTCGGGTGTGATAAACTTCAAAGCAACACCGTCAGTCAACTGGAGCTAAGATATGCATAGACTCCAATTATTCAAACCCATTTAGTCGCCGCTTACGAATCACACACAAATAAACGGTGACTGTTTTTTTTGCCTCAACCATTAAAGGCAATCCCTTAGCTTAATTAAGGTCTTTAGCGTACCCTTTTTTAAAATGTAAAAAAAGGTCTACCCCGAAGACAACAGGCATGATCCCAAACTTCAACGCCGCATCAGACGAAAGAAAAAATGTTTAAAAGCGGCTTATAAAGTTCTGAAAGCCAGAACTAGCAATCCCTCAAGGGGCATGTATAGCGGACCAGTATATCTTCTCTTTAACTAACCTGTGAAAAGAACCCGACTGATCATTCCTGGGATGATAATGAGAAAAAGTGGCAATATTTTCAAATATCCTGCAACAATAGTTCCTCCTCGCGCATGCGCGATGTTCTTGGCAGCCAAAGTACGTTGCACAATAACCTGCAATGATGAAGGGTTACACATTGTATAAAGATGGTCCGCGACACACATAATCGGTCACGCACTTACAAACTTGCTTGCATAGTTTCAGTCGGCCATATTCCCTAGCCATGAAAGATAACTCCCTGATTCCCTGTCTAAAATTCCACCAAATTATTCCCCTTTCAAATGAACTCGAAGAAGGGACCTTTTAAAAAGACTTTGTATTTATTTTTTCGATTTTTTGTACAGAAACGGACATTTTTTTCTTTACCTTTGTTTAATTTGCTTTCTATCAATATATGGTTCCTATGGTAAACATATGAGTTATGATGGTAAACAAATGAATTTTCTGAACCGAAAGTAAACTAACACACAGCGTTGCTGTCATCACATGTAAACAATACATTAAATCAGTAAGAATATTGAGATATTTGTTTGACTATCAGTTTCAAATGCAAAATATTAATATGGAAAACAACTATATGTAGTTAATGTGTATTGTGTTTGTCTGATATTTTAGTTGTAAAAGCCATGTTCACTTAGTGTCGCTTCATAGCAACCGATTTAAAACGTGAGCGGTAACGAGATATGGCAAAGCGCATGCTCCCGCACTGACTTCCGCTCTATCGAAATATTGCATAGACGTATAGCGAAAGTTCGTAAGTGTCACGTGACACTCATAAAATGTTAAAATCATAGGCAATTTGTCACTATTTAAAGAACAAGTGTAAAGGGGTCCCAGGTGAACGTTATGTGGCTGTTTTTGTGCTGAAACAAAAAAATACATAATTTAAACAAGCAAAACGTTAACAGCTTAATATTTCACATCATATTAGACATTGCAAATTAGAGCATTTTAAAAAATAAAACACGAGTCCTCACCTGATCCGTGCACCAGTACCACAGCGAGACAAATGTTGACCGTATGACAACACCAGGCCACGGTAAATCAGAATGCACGGGATCTCGGAGTATGTGGAAAGCATCATCACGTGGCAGACCGCACGTGGAATTCGTGGACGGGTCGTATGTATCGGGTATTGCGTGTGGGTATTTATATTCAAGTGCCCATAGACCGCCAACTTTCACATATGCTGCAAAAATAAAAAAAAAACACATCTTTTGAAAATAGTAGATAAACGGCATTAAACTACAATTAAAGGAAAAGAATTCGTGAAAATAAATATACATGTTCACAATAAAAATGATCATTCTTGAAAAACGGGGTGAGGGAATGAGCTGAAGACGTGCCCACAAGTTATTGGTCCTGGAACACACATCTTGAAAAAATATTTCCAGTCTCGCCAATAAAAAAACCCAGTGGAGTCCCTTTAATTATAAACACGTTACTATTGAAATATATGCAATAAATGTCTTCAAAATTAAAGATGCATGCCTCCAAAAAATCAAACAAAGATTTTAAGAAATGTAAATAGATTAAAGATTCAATAAATGATTTACATGTTATGTACGGAATGCCGTTAGGGCCATCGCCTATGAATGTGTTGATGTAAAACGTGATAGTCGATAGTACGATGGTGAAAACGCGAAATCACGAAACTACGATGGTGAAAACTCGAAAACACGATGATGAAAACGCGAAAGAACGATGATGAAAACGCGACAGTACGATACTACGATGATGAAATACGCGATAAACTATTGTGTTTTCACCATCGTACTGTCGCGTTTTCACCATCGTAGTTTCGTGATTTCGCGTTTTCATCGTCGTACTGTCGAGTATCGCGTTCCAGGTCAAACCATTTATAGGCGATGGCCCTAACGGCATTCCGTAGTTATGTGCAATTAATGCATGATTATACAGCATTTATCACTATATTTCTACTGCGGAACTAACGCAGTAGGGGCTTTTTGGTATAGTTTGACCTGTTTGTAATTTACGTGGATTGTAAATGTCGTTTTTAGTCTGTTTTTTTTTTTGTTCATAGTATCAGTTCCAATGTTTTGCTTTAAAAAACATTTTTAAAACTTTAATGAAAATGTTCATGAATCTAGGGGCACTTGTTAAAGAATTATTGTCTTCCTACCTAGGACAGCAAGAATTATGGACCCTGTTAGCATTATAATTGTTTGTAATGTATCTGTGAATATAACAGCTGATAGGCCACCTGAAATATACAATTATATAGGTAAAATAGTAACAGAAAAGAAGAATTACAGTCAGAAATTTCAAAATGTAAATGATTACATAGGTCATTGTTTAGAGTTGCCTGTTTCAGCATAGTCAGTATTAGTCACCGACCATGCAATTAATGAAAGCACATAACACTGTGAAACATTGTAGTTGTACTAGCAATAACTATCAATTTCATCAACATTACTGATGTCTTCTTTAATGCAATCATTTATGTCATCATCATCATTAACGTAGACGTTATCATCATCATCATCATCATCATCATCATCATCATCATCATCATCATCATCATCACTATCATCATCGTCATCATCATCATCACAACATCATCGACATAATTGCCATTATCATCATCATCATCATTACTATCATTAACAAATGAAAATATTGTCGGCTAAGCTTATGATTTTACTGTTTCTAAATTATCTCCTTCTATTTGTATCAACATCATCATCGACATCATTGCTTTCATCATCATCATTATCATCAACATTATTATCATCATCATCATCATCATCATCATCAACTATATAAAACATTATTAAGAAAAAAGAAAGGAACAAACCAACTATAGTGTATATAGCTGTAACAACCAGCAATGCTGTGATGGAGATGTAGGTGTTAAAACCTAGTGCCTGTTGTATAAACACTGAGCCTGCAAACACGTCCACCTTAAATATAAAATAAAATCATAACGTCTTTATGATTTTAAAAAAAAATTCCTTTTTGAAACGCAAAAAAGAGAGAAAAAAAATATTGAAGTACATTTTTCAATGCACAATTCTGATATAACTTTCTTTGAATGATAAATTTACATAAACGAAGTTGAGATATTCCATTACTATCAATTTCAAGTTTGCTCCCTGTATTGAGGCATTTTAATAACTACAACGGTCGTTATGCTATAGCGGGACTCAAACACCCAGTCCTTGACTGTATGACAGACAATTTACCACCATCTCCTCTAAAAAAACCACCCCAGTACTAAAAAGGCACTTCGGTCAATTCCCCGCTGTCACAATGGGGCATTAACAGAAACGTGTATATACACTTCATGGGCCACCCTTTCAAGTATTTAAATTCAGCAGGGTGTTGATACTTCTTTTTCCGATGTTCTTTCTTAAACTTGGAGGTAATACTTACGGATATTTTGGTTATAATATACAGCAGTGTGGAGATAATACTTACGGATATTTTGGTTATAATATACAGCAGTGTGGAGATAATACTTACGGATATTTTGGTTATAATATACAGCAGTGTGGAGATAATACTTACGGATATTTTGGTTATAATATACAGCAATGTGGAGATAAAACTTACGGATATTTTAGTTATAATATACAGCAATGTGGAGATAATACTTACGGATATTTTGGTTATAATATACAGCAGTGTGGAGATAATACTTACGGATATTTTGGTTATAATATACAGCAGTGTGGAGATAATACTTACGGATATTTTGGTTATAATATACAGCAGTGTGGAGATAATACGTACGGATATTTTGGTTATAATATACAGCAGTGTGGAGGTAATACTTACGGATATTTTGGTTATAATATACAGCAGTGTGGAGATAATACTTACGGATATTTTGGTTATAATATATACAGCAATGTGGAGATAATACTTACGGATATTTTGGTTATAATATACAGCAATGTGGAGATAATACTTACGGATATTTTGGTTATAATATACAGCAATGTGGAGATAATACAAACGGATATTTTGGTTATAATATACAGCAATGTGGAGATAATTCTTACGGATATTTTGGTTATAATATACAGCAATGTGGAGATAATACAAACGGATATTTTGGTTATAATATACAGCAATGTGGAGATAATACTTACGGATATTTCGGTTATAATATACAGCAATGTGGAGATAATACTTACGGATATTTTGGTTATAATATACAGCAGTGTGGGGATAATACTTACGGATATTTTGGTTATAATATACAGCAGTGTGGAGATAATACTTACGGATATTTTGGTTATAATATACAGCAGTGTGGAAGATAATACTTCCGTATATTTTGGTTATAATATACAGCAGTGTGGAGATAATACTTCCGTATATTTTGGTTATAATATACAGCAGTGTGGAGATAATACTTCCGTATATTTTGGTTATAATATACAGCAGTGTGGAGATAATACTTACGGATATTTTGGTTATAATATACAGCAGTGTGGAGATAATACTTACGGATATTTTGGTTATAATATACAGCAATGTGGAGATAATACTTACGGATATTTTGGTTATAATATACAGCAGTGTGGAGGTAATACTTCCGTATATTTTGGTTATAATATACAGCAGTGTGGAGATAATACTTACGGATATTTTGGTTATAATATACAGCAGTGTGGAGATTATACTCATATAAAGTCGGATGCGTCTACCGCCAAATCTTCGTTCAAGATATTCTGGCATTGTGTAAACCTTCAAGAAATTTATATTATATATATGTTTTTATCAATATGATAATGGAACTGTGATAATGAGGGGCTACAAAAATCACTGGCATTGTATTATAATCCTAACTCTAAAACCAAAATCATTTTGGGGGTAATATCTTTAGCAATGTAAAATGATCTTACTGGCACAAAAGTCTTTAAATAATTACAAATTGAATCAAAACACAGAAAGTGTAAATGGGGCTGAGCCTGAAAAGGAATTCTTGATAATATTTCAGGAAGTTTGCTTTATATTGGTATCATTTGAATAATTTAATGATTATCTAAGCACTCTTGTGCCAGTGAATGATCCTTTCAGTCCATTAGTCGAAATAAAAACTATTCTAACTGGTTACGAACGGTTGTCTTCGTTGTTGTCGACGTCATCGGTCGAATGACGCATAAAGTACGGCTTAACATGCTGTGTGACAGACAAAAGGTGGAGTCGACAGTAAATGGAATGCACATTTCCTATTAAGTTGACAATGCTACATTATTTTTTTGTACTTTTCATGCAAACAAAACAATACGAAATCAAGACACAGGAAAAAGTATACTATTTTGTATTATATCTAATAATCATAATGTTACGTCTGTGATCTTTTTTTCTGTATGAAATGATATAAGTATATAAACCCGTCATTTAAATCTAGATAATTATTGAAAACATGAAACGAATAAAAGAAACGTAAGACAACTGTGACACCTGGTTATGTGTGAAATTGAGACAAAGGGAGACAACTTACCCCTGACGTCAAATAAATCGGTAAAAATAACCAGCCCAGCATCAACAGCAGCAGCACAGCCTGTAAACAACATAAGTTTTCGTATAATGCTTATTGGTTTTACTTTAATCGTTTAACGGCTATCCACTGAAGTTTTTGACATGACGTTTTTCGGGATTTTTATACCATTTGATGATGTAGGTCTATACCAATAACGTGTGTGCAAAATTGCAGATCATTTGCTCACTTTGATTTTCAAGAATAATCATTCTAATTTTGAAAAATGACCTAAATCTGGCAAAGAATTTCACAAAAATAAACATTTTGATTTATTTCTGAGTATATTTCTTTTTTTAATTTCTTTTGCTTATCTTTCTATTTGAGTTATTTTACTCGTACAAATTTTTAGGCTTTTGGACCTCAGTGGAGTTCCTTTTAAATTTTCTTTTCATTTGTGGAATTCATCCATTTCTGTAATAGCTTTCTGTAACCGTCGAATATTCTCTAAGAATATTAGTATTGTCTTTCAAAAGTCCATGCAGTAATCTTTGTAAAATTTGATTGTATTGATCAGTTAACAAATAATTGATATGCTCTAGTTATTATCATTATCATTTTAAGATTTATTTGTTTAAATTCTAATATTTGTTCATGTACAGTGCAGCCATGTCTGACTATTCTTCATTTACATAGTATTTATTATTTTATGATGAAAATCAAATTATTTTAGTGCTTTCACACATTTTCTCTCAATTTTTTTTGTAAAACATTAATGCCAAACTTTGAGAGTTATGCAACAAAATGATAAAGTGTACTTGAAGACATTAATTCAACCTTATCTGATATTAATAAACAACAGTAAGTTACTTACTCCCCACTCAAATGCAACAACTGCTATACCCGACTTGGCTCCACTACCAGCCAACCCGATAAAGTGCTCACTGCCAATATTACTAGCAAATAATGAGAAACCAATCTGAAAGAAAATTGGACGAATAAATCATAAAATAATCTATCTATTATAGGAGTTTTGTAATACTTCTTTTAACAAGGTCTCAGAAGTAAAAGTGAATTGGCATGTTTCACACAATAATAATAATAATAAAAAATAAAAAAATAAATTAAAATAAAAAATAACATTTATCATAAAGTCATTAAGACATGTGTTTTTAAGCTCATCAGTTTTGACCCCATCTTTATCTTGACCTTATAATTGGTGAAAATGACCTCATATGACGTCATAATTTGCTGACTTGCATTTACAACATATATATTAAATCAAATTCTCGAAAGCGATTTTAAAAGAAATCACGGTATCTTCTTCTTATTCAATGTTATATTTCCTTAATCTAGAGTTCATTTAGTGATTTTATTCGAAAAAAAGTATTTGTAAAATAAATTGCTCTACCGGAAGCCAGTGCATATTTCTCCCAGCAAGAAAATATCCTTTCACCGAATTTCTCCCTTTCCGGCATGATGACTGAAACACAACAAAGTTCAACATGGTTTTTGATAAATATCTTACGTTTAAATTATTTCTATATCATATCAATTTGCAAAAAAGTGTCCTATATTTTAGGTGAAAATAATCCTACAAAAGTTGATTAGATAACCATGGTACTAATCATAAAATGGTATTCTAACATATATTACGAAAACATCAATTTTTAAAGGCCCATTATGCCCCAAAAATGCTTTTATTTTCATTCTCAAAAGCTTTTTTAGTTTTGGTGTACTTTTGATAGTTTCCATAAAAGTACTCATTGGCCAAATATCTGAAACACCTTTTTTCTGCTGCTTTTAGTACTGTGATTGTGATCTTGTATAAAGTCAAACACAACATTTTTGTTTTTTATGACAAATAATTTCACATTCAATTAACTTTTTTCCAGGCAATAAGCATCAAACATAATCTAAGACCATTACATATGTTAATGTGATAGAACTCATGTTTGCCATTTCTTAAGATCGTTTCTGAGGCATAACGTGGCATTTGCATTTTGATTTATACTTATTATTTGTATAATATGTTTGTAAACATGTATTTAATGCAATAAAATATGTTTTAAAACTAGAAAAAATGTGGCTTTGAATAGTCTAAACTTGTGGAATTATCTGCGCCATATTTTGTACTAAAATTGTACAAAATTGTCCTCTATTCCTCTTATTCAACTTACAATCATATTTGTGAAAAAAGAAAAAAAAAAAAAAAAAACAACAACAAAAAACAAAAAAGTATGAAAGAATGAGCTCTACTTACCGCTATTCCAACTGCTAAAACAAAAGCAAAATATATACCGATGATTAAAAAATCTTTCCAGTCGCTAAGTTTACTCATTTTCAAGTCCTTGTGATATCCCAAAAAATATTCTAAGATTTCTTTTTCGTAACGTTTTCTCTCTTTCTATAGTTTCAACACACTATGTTTAGGCATAGTTCAAAAATTTTATCACGTTATCAATTTATTTTATCATTTATATTTATATCATCACATTTTTGTCTTCATGCAACGTGTAATTTCAAAATATATTTTTTCTTCAGTTTTTTTCATGAATTGTTTGAAAAATGAATCACGAATCTTCAGTCAATGACTCCTCGACTTAACGAAATTTTCAGCGTCTTAAACAAAGAATTTGATACACAAATATTTATCTATTACAAGCGTCCATTTGTTTAAGGTATTAAGATTTAATACATCAATATATACATTGATACATGTACGCCTTTATCTACAAGATAACAAACTAAGTTTAAACTGTTGTAGCGTATGCTTTTATTTACATTTTAAATATTGTACTATATTGGACATATACAAATGTACTTGTATAATATATGCATAAAAAATTCACGGACATGTCCTGTCCAATGTTCAACAGCGCTGTCTCGCACTGATTGAAAAGTGGAAGTAAAATAAACTTACCCGATCATTTTAATATTTGCAATGTAAAAAATTCCATATTATTGAGAAACCAAACCACCCTCAACCCCCACCCCCCCCCCCCCCAAAAAAAAAAAAAAAAAAAAAAAACAAAACAAAACAAAACAAACAAACAAGAAAAACAACAACAAAAAAACCCAAAACAACAAAAAAAACAAACCAACAAAAAAAAAACGCCAAAAAAAAAAGGCCCCACCCCTGAAAATGTGCCGTATTTTTATCTGATTAAAGAACGGGTGTTTCGCTTTTTAAAAATTTAAAATGACTAATAGATAAATAAAAAAATCAAGTATTTCGGGAAACTGATACATTGTCAATACATTGTCAATAAGCATGTCAAAATCTTCAAACTAAGGGGAGGTAAATAGATTTATTTGCGTTTTTACCTCCCTTAGTTCTCAAGTCAAGTGCTGTGTGTCAGCTCCCGTACGTCACCTCAGTGTTAGTATATTATGCTGATCCTTCGAGTTCATTGATTCAAATTAATTAGTATGTTTGAAGATTAAACACTGCTTCAGCTGGTTCTACGCGCGAGGGTTGGGATGTAGGGTGGGGGGGGGGGAGGGGGGTCGCGAGATATGTTTCACTTTTGGTTATCTCTCACGAATCGAATCTGCATTTTTTACTTTAAATCTGTGTTTTCATTGCTACAGAGTGATCTTCACTTTTCCAGAATTTAATACGTTTGGTTGATACAGTTTTATCGACCGTGGCTTTCCCTAAAAAATTATACCTATTACGATGTAGGGTCTTACCCAATGGTGCAAATCGTAGATGTATGTATATATAATAACATAAAGTCTTTGAAGTAGCTCTTTTCTCGTCTGCGAGATAGAAACAAATACAGGATATATAGAGTACTTCTAATACTAAATTTACTGATCGAGGTAAATAAATTCATATCATAAAGCGTTCGTGTTGTCGTCGAACAAATAACCGAATCAGCTGATGAGGCCCGACTTATATCTTAGTGAACACGTACCTGCACTACAGTGAAAAAAGTCGAAAATTGCTCTTATAGATCTACTTATTTTACATAAATAAAAAGAAAATTGGTTGTCTATCGTGAATATGCTATATAGTACACATCGAATTGGAAAGCAAATATCCTTATTTTAGCTCGCGCTCGCACTTGATATACTGTATAAAGTCCGAGCACGACAAACAGAACTTTCCTCATTTCTAAAAATACAAGCACAGTCCCCAAATAATTCGTTAAAAGTTATACGAATTTTATTTTATGAAATATTATCTTCGTTGGACTCTATAGCACAGTAAGTAAGACCGCTTAATTAATATAAAAGTAAATTCAGCTAGTGGGTGGAAACTGTATAATTTTTTTTATTAAAGGTTTGATACTTTTTTTCTTAATTACTAGTACTTTTTTGATTGCTGACAAAATAAAATTTGATTACGCATATGAACTTAAAGATACTGTATTTTTGTCTCTCTTAAAATTTGTTTAAATATTCATACATTTATAATAAGGAATTAAAAATAAAAAATGATAAGAAATATTCTTTTTATAGCATATTCATTCAAAACAAACAAATATCTTATATATGTATTACATTGACAAATCTCTATACTGAAAAACATACACATTGTATAAAAATCCGGAATAATGTTTAATGTTCCAGGACCACCGTCGAGTGGATGTATGACATTGTGAACGCTAATGCTATAATTATTTTTATAAGATTAATCAAGCGGATTAATGTTTTTTTTTTACTTTTTGATTAAATAGGATGATAACAAATTTTTATGTTTTAAAGCTATAGACTGGTGAATTTAAGTGTTATTTAATTGACATTCCACACTGAGTTTTTTCTTGTATATAGTCTCATATCAAGCGACGATCTTTTTTATGAGTTTTTTTGATATATGTGATCCGTTGAACAGCGAAAAGTGGTTAAACCTTTCAAAGATGTACTGTTTTGTCTGTGCCCTTTTCTAAATATTAAAATGTTACTGTATTTTTTTGATAAAAATTTCATTGATTTTAAATAAGAGAAAAGATATATAAAAATTTACTGAAGTGATACAATTTTCATTGATAATAAGTAAGAGAAAAGTTATATAACATTTTAATGATATTAAAAAAGGGTAAACTTAAATTAACTAATGCATGTATTGAAAAAGGGTTTGAAAAATTGAAAACTTTGACCCCCTCATTTATCATTCTTAAATGTTGTTTATCTGTTGTTAGGTGTTTAAACTCTTTTTTATTTCTCTACGTTTCTTCACGTTTTTATGTTTTGTTTTTTTTTTGCCATCAACAGCGGCTTAAATAAAATTTTATTTTCGGCAGCACATGTCTTTCTCATAAAGTATATAAATCATGGAGGCTCCGCGGAAAATCTGTATTTTAGATTAATTAAATTAAATCTTATTACAAAACAATTTTCATGCGGCAATTTCAATTTATATAGGTTACTGAACACTTCAAGGGAAGTAACTGCTGTGAGCGGATATACAATTAAGGATTGTTTTGCCAGCAGTTTAATAATACAGATTGAACTATTTATAAAAATAATCAGTAATGGAACTCTTCTTTCAGGTTAATTCTTTCTCACATGCAGTTAATAATTGAACTTTTGTCCGGAAACGAAAATTTGGATACTTTTAATATCAACAGAATTGTTACCTCCAACCTGGAACACATAGGTTTGTGGGTAACAGTAAAAATATCATCCCGAGGAAAATGCTGTTACCCTCGGCTACGCCTCGGGTAACAGTATTTTTACGAGGGATGATATTGTTACTGTTACTCACAAACCCATATGTTATTTATTTTATTACCCCGAACAAAAACACTGTGATGATCTGAAATTGTCAACTAAATCTAACTGTAACAAAAATAAACCAAGAGTAACAATAACTAAACTGTCCTTTAAGTGTACG
Organism: Ruditapes philippinarum; assembly: GCF_026571515.1. Lineage (NCBI taxonomy): Eukaryota > Metazoa > Mollusca > Bivalvia > Venerida > Veneridae > Ruditapes > Ruditapes philippinarum. The sequence goes on along the minus strand of NW_026851915.1, from coordinate 106,474 downwards.
TTATGCATTCTTGAGATGTTTTCTTTTTCTTTTATTCTTTAAGCAAGTGATGATATCTACTAGCCATAAACATACAATAAGCTGTATTTTATTTAGAAAACAAAACACTAACCCATTTATACGGTTATGATCTGTGAAATCTGATCCTTCTGTTTCCAGAATATTCTTCGCATTGTTTTTGACAAAATGACGATGATACTGTACCCACAGCATCTGTAACGTTTCACTGATTAAATTTGTTAAATAATCCTCTGTTGCATGCTTAAATCGTCTGCATATTCCAGTTTGACACATGATTATTCACATTGCAATTACTTCCGTTGAAAACGGATGTTCACTTTTTGACTGTTCAACGAAAAGATATTTTATACGCGAAAAGCACTCCAGGGTGCAAACAACTAAATTTTATGGGTGTCACAGTCACTCTAGAGAAGTTGGTAATCTCTTATTGTGATGAACGTCTTAAATAAGAATGAATCGAGAAAAAAATGGCGGCCATTTTATTTCCTTTTTTGGAAATAGACCACGCGACCAGATTTTATACTGTTAAAAATACTGTTACATGTAACTGTGACTGTTACACGTAACAGTGCAAAATTCTTAGTGACGTGGTACACTTGCATAAACAGTAAAAATAACTTCCAGAGGCCTATGGGAAATAAACATTACGAAAAAATGAGGGGTAATAAAATATTCTGTCCCAGCCCCAACATTGTGATCTCTGTTTGTACTGACAATTCCAAAATTTTTCGAGAGAGTATCACATCATTTTGTTTGACATGCATAAAGTTTATCTGAATGTGTATGCATTTTATACTGCATAAATAATGTTTTCAATAATTTGTGAATAATATCTCAAACTTTTATTATTGTAATATAAAGCTCAACGATAATATTCAGAATTCCAATAATATTCGACTGTAACTTAATTAAGACGCAATTTTTTCCTTAATATTTTCAAAAATTTTGATTTAATTATTTTCGTTATGAGCGACTTATATTTTTTCTTTATTGACATCACTTCAACGGAAGTTGTTGCCAAGGTAACTGATGGGGTTGACGGAGAGCTTATTGTTGAACTTGCTGTTGTCGTAAAACAATTGAAATCGTCCCAGTATAAAACCTGTCCAGAGTCGGAACACAATACACCGTAACACCAGTTCTGGCCTTTATCCTCTCCTTGATCAATTTCCGTCCCCGGTGGGTAGAAGATGTCGTTGTAAAGACATCCGATTGGCGTTGTAGATGGTGTAGGAGTAGTCGTTGATGTTGTGCTCGGTGTAGAACCACAATTGAAGTTATCCCAAGCAATTATATGACCTGAGTCGCCACAGATTGACCCAAAACACCAATTTCCCTCCTGTCCACTAGAGATGGTGTCACCGACTTTGAAGAGTTTACCATAGACATGGCATCCGTTAGGAGACGTAGTAGTTTTATACATCGGTGAAGACGTTGAAATATGACAGTTTGGTGTTGTAAATACGGAAATTGAGCCGTTTGCATTACAACGAGAAACGTAGCACGTGTTTGTTTGAGACTCAAATCTTTCTCCTGAAATTAAACATGCACGTGACATATATAAGTCTTTGATAATGTATGTACTGTTTACTTGATGTAATTGTTTCATCTTGAATGATAATCAATTTAATATACTATTTAATTGTAAACATATTTACACTTTAGAGGAATACTTACTCTACTTCAGGGTTCCGACCTGCGTTAAAATTCCCAGTAAATACCATCTCATGGCAGGTTTGACACCCACTGTTTTACATATACAGTGCCAATAAAGAACAACTCTATTTCTCGATTATGGCTTATATTTTCTATTCATCGAAAAAGGGAAAGGGAAACCGACGTTATTTTGAAATCTTTAATGCATTTAAATGATTATATATACTTAAATACTTATTGAAATACTAAAAATCCAAAAAGTTTCTAAAATATTAAACTATTTTAGGTTGCAGGTAAACATTTGAAGAGCGCAGTTTGGTTATTAAGTAAAACTTTTCTTTATCATTAATTTTACAAAAATAATAAAGAAACTAACGTACGCACATACGGACGAATGAACACACAATTTACAAGGCTTACCAAAGGTGTCTCCGGCCTGATATTGTTTTCCATTGTATTGACATCTCGACTGTGATCGACTTAATTCCTTTGCATGTACTGAGTTAGTCTGTGTTTTAATTAACATACAAACCACAGCCAGAATAACTGAAAAACACAAAATGAGCCGCGTCATGACAAAACCAACATAATGGGTTTGCGACCGGCATGGATCAAGACCAGCCTGCGCATCCGCGCAGTCTGATCAGGATCCATGTTGTTCGCTTACCAACTCTATTACAGGTACAGAAACTGATAACAAACAGTACGGATCCTGATTAGACTGCACAGATGCGCAGGTTGGTCTGGATCTATGCTGGTCGCAAACGCACTTTGTTGGTTTCGTCATGATGCGGCTCAAATGTAAATCTGTACGATCACATTTGTACATCTCCGAAAAACCACCTGCGTATAAAGACCATAAATGAACTGAAAACACATTATTCCAGACCAGCATGTTTACTCTTATACTTATCAACAAAAATGTCTTACGTTACTGTTCTAATGACCATCTGTCCACAAAGGCTGCATTATGGCCGTTATCGGCAGATTTTTTAATGCATTACATTAAATTATAAAAATGATTATAATAAATTCATCTTCTTTGCATATTCTTTTTTTAAAAAAAGTTTTAGTCTTGTTCTCTTTTATTTAATTACTTCTTAAATTTTTCAGTTTTTTTTACTTTCACCTAACCACGCTTTAATGTAAATCTTTGTTCTAAACTTGTCAAAAATGTTTTTCTTTACATACCTGAAATCTGCATCATTCCTTGAGTCAGAAAAGTGAAAAACACTGTAACAATAGCTATGAGAATTATGAAGTTATTTATACTAAATATCTTGGTCTTAATGCCCCGCCGGGAGCAAGGTCCGTGCATACAATTGACCACTGCGACCAATGTCAAGTTAATCACGATAAAAATCATTTGTTTTTGAGAATGCATCACCGACATCAGTGTGAAATGAAATGTAAACTAATCGTTTTTTCTCGTCCTCAAAAGTAACATTTCCATTAAATAGTTTTCCTTCACTCACCAAAGTTGGTTATAACATTTTTTCTTCTTATACATATCCTTGTTTTATCGACATAAATCTTTGGCGATTCTTTCAATAGGACAGATCAAGGTTGCATTACATGTTGGTTTAACTATGTTGTCTTATACTTGTAAACATTTACTATACTATTCATATATTATATTTGTGTATTTGTGCACATCTTGATCACTGATAGAGAGTTGGTGCACATTGTTTTCGTGCATTAACATTTGTAAAAGCACGAGGACACATTTAAAGTCCGGGCCCACAGGGTCAGATAGTAAATAAGTCCAAGGGCATTAACATCTGCTGTAGCCCTTGGACTAATTAAATCCTTTGCACTGAGGCTCAGACTTTTAACTAATCGTTTTTTCTCGTCCTCAAAAGTAACATTTCCATTAAATAGTTTTCCTTCACTCACCAAAGTTGGTTATAACATTTTTTCTTCTTATACATATCTTTGTTTTATCGACATAAATCTTTGGCGATTCTTTCAATAGGACAGATCAAGGTTGCATTACATGTTGGTTTAACTATGTTGTCTTATACTTGTAAACATTTACTATACTATTCATATATTATATTTGTGTATTTGTGCACATCTTGATCACTGATAGAGAGTTGGTGCACATTGTTTTCGTGCATTAACATTTGTAAAAGCACGAGGACACATTTAAAGTCCGGGCCCACAGGGTCAGATAGTAAATAAGTCCAAGGGCATTAACATCTGCAGTAGCCCTTGGACTAATTAAATCCTTTGCACTGAGGCTCAGACTTTTAACACGCCCTGTTATAATGCGCGAGAAAAGGCGCATTAACACTCTTATATATTATAGATTAGAATGATGTTATTCTTTCTGGAAATGTCAATCTTGTTTATTGACTGATGTTAAAAATATATATTGCAAAAAGTCATGTTGACTCATTTCCTAACTTTTGCATCGGATGAAGCATACTAGACTACATGTCTGTCCATATATGTAATTCATTTACTTATATGTTACAATGTCCTATCATGTTATATAAAAAATCTTTCCTTTAGAAGAAATGTTGCATGCATGTTGCCATGACAAAACCAACATTATTAGTTTGCGACCAGCATGGATCCAGACCAGCCTGCGCCTCCGCGCAGTCTGATCAGGATCCATACTGTTCGCTATCAGTTTCTCTACTTGTTATTGGGTTTGTAAGTGAACAGCATGGATCCTGATCAGACTGCGCGGCTGCACAGGCTGATCTGGATCCATGCTGGTCGCAAATACATTAAGTTGGTTTTGTCATGGCGCGGCTCAAATCATATTGATACATGTATGTCAATAGAACCATTATGGGTGACATATGACCATGGTTTAGTAAAAATATGAATGTGATTTTACTTACTAAGATGTCTAAGTGTAAATCAAAGTACTAGATACTCGAATTAAATTCATTTAAAGATTGTTTTGTGCAATATATTAATTAATAACTAATACATTTTGACTTGGTATAAGTAAAAAGTACACAATATCTTAAAAAAAAATAAAAACACGAAATGAATAAATATAATGTACCACACACCAAAAAACATTGACTTTATTTGGATGAACTTAATTCAGTTTTCACAAAATATTCAATCAACCTTAAAATTGACACGATTTTTCGATTTCTTTTTTGTATAAACGACTAAATTATACTTACAAAAGTCATCAGATTATAATTTACGACAAGGATATAAAACAAGGTAAAGTACCCCGAAGGCTTATAACTAAATACTTAATTGACATAATTTTTTTAGCCCATTTAGTATTAAAGTGTATAAAGCTATGTTGTTGTTAAAAAATGTGTCTGATTTAAAAAGAAAAAGAATACTTCTAAAATATCTGCATGATATAAGTATGCTTGTTTACTTCATAAAGAGTGAATGGCGCATGCACAGACTCATCGATAAATGGCAAAAACTCTACTAAAACAGCAGCATATTAATATTTTGCTTCGGATCATTATCGTTTGTCTTCACTTCAGTGATAATATATTTTTCTGGTCCTTCGGGATCATTGATTCCAACTCTTTTAAGTGTTGAAAATTGAGTACCGCTCAAGTCCGTGCTAGGGGACGTGAGGAGTGTGCACTTTTTCATTTAATTTATCCCTCATGTACAAACTCAATAAAACCGAGTCTGCATTTTTCATGTAATATTGTTGCGATAAATGCTTCCGAGGGATCACACTTTGTCCAGATTCTAAAATAGCAGAGCCATTCTACGATACAACAGTTTTTTAATCCCCAAATAATTATGGAAACGTAATTTTAAAGTTTATATATTCCATTGGAATTTTATAAGATGTTAAAGCTTTCTACACTAACAATATCTTTCTCACAAATTTTGTGTTTTTCACAATATAAAGTAATGTTAAACGCATTGAAGCAGTTAAATTCTTTTCTGCTCATTTCGTCTTGTAAATGGCCATATTATTAAGACTTGGCTTTATGTAATATTTTTGCAATAGTTTTTATTCGGTGTTTTAAACTGAAATTCACTTATCCGGTTTTTGGATTTGTTTTCTTCAGGAATTTCATTATTTAAAGTAGAACAGATTCAATGGGCCGGTCAAAACTGTAATCAAAGTTCAACGAGACAATAACGCTATTCATATATAATTGTTGTCACGTGATAACTTTTTTATCTGACTTAGAACTGCAGTAATATTAACATTCAATAGAAACATACTTAGAACTAATAAAAAGTTACTATGGTGGTTTTGTGCGTTGTGTTGTCACAAGCAACAGCACATCAAAGCGCCAAACGGCGCGTTGTCGGACTTTTGTCTTGTCGTCCTGTCGCTAACGATGCAAGCCAAATGGCGCATTGTCGTGCGCGTGTTGTTGCGATGTCACATTGTCGCTCGGCTCAAATAGAAAGATTGGCGACATAGCGACAACGCACCGCACGACAACCCGCCCTTTGTGGTGCTTCGCTAGCGACAAGATGAAAAGGCAATATCAATATAGGTTGTGTTGTCGCTATCGACAACGCAACGCGCAATGTGTACTAAATCAGCCACCGTAATTTATACTTTATATTGTAGTTTTGTTTTGTACAGTTAATTTGCCACGATACAATCCCGTACGTCAACATCACGTTTCGTTAAGAAGCCAATAAAGTAAGGTGCGACCAACCGTTAAAATTAAGATATATCTTTAGTTCAATTATTGTTACCAAACGCTAATAAACATATTCGTTGAGAAAAATTCTTAAGATATGAACGTGTGGCTTATTTCTGTTCTAATTTGCGTGTTTCTTTTTGCATTTAGTATCAATAGTGCCTTTAGTATACGCCAAAGAAAAAGGGCGTGGCTTTCTGGATGGTTTAAAAAGCTTACAACGAGATGCTTTCATAATGGAATATATTACAATAAGGGAGACACATTTGGTAAGACTTTATGTTCCTCTGAAGAGATTTTTTAAACTATGAAATTATCCTGATACGATCTTGACCAATATAACTTAATCCTAATCCTAAATATTACACTTTGTATAAATATAAGGGTTTAATTATGTAACAAACCTATTTTGTACAGTTTTTTATATATTGTACGGCATTATAGATCTATATCAACATTTAACTCGAACGATCGACGATAAAAGAAATATATTTGCCGCTCAAGGGATCACTGAATTTCTGTAAGACTTCCGACATAATCATGGAAATTATATTTTTAAAGTACCAATAAGTAATGTAGACATCAAGGGAAGTCACAAAGTATCGATAGAAATACAACGAGTCCATTGACTGCTTATTATCTACCGTCGCAAATTTAAAACTGCATTGTTCCGCATGCGCAAAAATAAATCCAGCTTAAGAAAAATGTGCAAAGTAAAAATATTCAAGTAACAAGTTACATGTTATATGCGATTAACGACTGATTTTGCAGTATTTCTCTTTGCGTGACAAAGGCTTTTTAAAAAAAATAAAAATATTTGTACTTCTTTTTTGGACTTTATGTGAATTTGAAGTGGTGTTTGCAGTGTGTTAATTTTCCTTTGTTCACTTCACAATATTTTACATGTCAAGGCATTTTAAAATGTTAATGACATTTATCTGGAGGCATGCTGCTTTATTTAAAACTAATTTATGAACAAATAATGACATCCATGCGCATGCCTGATTATTTTTTTCCCAGAATTAAATGTTTGAAACACACAAATGAATCATATCTTAACAGCTATAGGTAAATGAGTTCAAAGTTGAGAACTAATACATACGTGAGTATATTTAAAGAGAAAATTGTCATTTGCAAATAAGATAAACAACCCTATACCTTTAAAGCAATTTACAAAATTAATGTACAATGTATATCATTACATATATACGTCTGAACACAAAAGAAAAGTGTTTTACCTTCGTTAAAATCGGTCTACGTTAAATTACCATTAATTTTAATATTTGCAACTTTGCACAATGTAAATTTAAGATCAATTGTTTATAAGTGAGATACAGTATTATTCTGAATAAGAATCGAATAAAATTTAATGGTTCTTTCTGTTAATAGGGTAAATATGAATTTTATAACGTTTAGATAATGATTAAGAGCATGTTAGATGCATATCACCTGAAGAAAGTAGTGCTAAATGTGAAATTATTGCTCACAAAGGTAGCAAACTGTAGTAAACAAAGTAGTATTTTGACTTCCCTACTAAAATACTGTATCACAAAAACTGTACTTATTGCCAAAAAGCAACAGAAGAAAAAGATGGCTTAGGTATTTGCCCAATTAGTAACATTTTGGAAAATTTAACCGGACATCAAAAACAGAAAGCTTATGGAAAATAATATTTAAACGCATTTCTAAGGCATAACGGACCTTTAATGTAAACAGAGCAGCTGCAATATCTCAATTCATTCATATTATCAATTAATTAAATTCTGTTTAAAAATAAAGTTAAAATATAACTTGTATTTACTATTTGTCAGTCTGTCGAATTTAGTATTTTACGACCAAATTGACACCGCTTTTTTGTAGGTTTCAAGCTAAACTGTATGTCAAAGAAACCTTATTTGAATGTTTAAGGAGAAACATTATAATCAGTAGATTGGGACACACCTCGACTGTTAAATGTGATGAACAACAGAGGTACATTGTACCTGTTTTCAAGTCGAACATTTCACCTTTTCTTAAAGTTACATCTCTCTCATATTTCACGGTTATTTTCTTTTTCAGATAAAACGTACGATAGCCAAACTAACACTTGCTCTGCATTAAGATGTGGCTTTCTCGGGAACATTAGAAATGTGATAGACGATAACTGTAGTCCACCGACCACGCATACAGCTCCACCAACGAGCACGCTCCCTCCTACAACGACCCCGCCCCCTCCTACAACAACCCCGCCTTTCGGCTGCTACTACAATGACAAATTCTATCCACCTGACACTAAAATAAGCAGTGGTCAGACTGGAAACTGGTGTTACTTAGTTGAATGCGACAGTTACGGGGAGGTCGTCTATGGCGATAATTTTAACTGCGGTAAAACAACAAAACCAACGACAATTCCACCTACAACCAGACCTCCAGGCTGTTACTATAATGGGAAATACTATCCACCAGGTACAGAAATAAGTAGGGGACGTTCGGGCAATTGGTGCTCTTTTACAAGGTGTGACAGGTCTGGGCACGTCATATCGGGCGACAATTTCAACTGCACGAAAAAACCACGCACAACTTCTCCTCCACCAACAACACAAGCAGCAATTGCCGCTGAGAGATCTCTAAAAATATTTAAGAAGGAACTAAAGGACCTGCTCAGAAAAATTAACAAACGTAAATAATTGGACTAGATACATATTTTTCTATACCTCATAAATATTTACTTGCTAATAAATAAATAAATAAATTTCTCTAAAAAAATGTTTCAGCCACTTGACTACTAACGGATCGGCGTAACGCGACACGTGAAAGTTTACATCCACTATTTTTGACAAAGTATGTATATTTTCTATGTTTGACGAGACTATTAGATTAAAAATATTTTATTTAGAGTCAACATTGAACTTTCCATTGCTTACATTTACGTTCATGCATAAACAGGAGTTTTTTTTATACGCGGTCACTATGTATACATATATATGCAAGAAGAATATGTATGTGAGAAGTTAGCAGTTAACAGTGAACTAAGCAAAAAGGCATTACGATTTATATAGGGAAATCAATGATCTGCTGTAATGCTCAGCTGGGTAAGCAATCTAGCAGAGCATTCCAAAATAAAGTGTAGAAATGCTTTGCTCGTGTGCTCAGCTGGGTAAGCAATCTAGCAGGCCATTACTAAATATAGTGTAAAAATGCTCTGCTGGTATGCTAAGCTGGCTAGGCAATCTAGCGGGGAGTTCCAAAATATAGCGTAAAAATGCTCTGTTGGTATGCTCAGCTGGGTAAGCAATCTAGCAGGGCATTCCTAAATATAGTGTTTAAAATACTCTGCTGTTATACTAAGCTGGCTAAGCAATCTAGTGGGGCATTCCAAAGTTTAGTGTAAAAAGCTCAGCTGTTATGCTCAGCTGGCTAAGCAATCTAGCGGGACATTCCTAAATATAGTGTAAAAATGCTCTGCTGTTATGCTCAGCTGGCTAAGCAATCTAGCGGGGCATTCCAAAATATAGTGTTAACATGATCTGCTGGTATGCTCAGCTGGCTAGGCAATCTAGCAGGGCATTCCTTAATATAGTGTAAAAATGCTTAGCTGTTATGCTCAGCTGGCTAAGCAATCTAGCGGGACATTCCAAAATATAGTGTAAAAATGCTCTGCTGAATTGCTCAGCTGGCTAGGCAATCTAGAAGGGCATTCCTAAATATAGTGTTAAAAATGCTCAGCTGGCTAGGCAATCCAGCACAGCATTCCTAAATATAAAGTAAAATACTCTGCTGGCAAGCTCAGCTGGCTAAGCAATATAGCAGAGCGTTCCAAAATATAGTGCGAAAAATGCTCTGCTGGTATGCTCAGCTAGCTAAGCAATCTAGCAGGGCATTCCTAAATATAGTGTTAAAAATGCTCCGCTGGCTAGGCAATCAAGCAAAGCAGTCTGAAAATTAGTGTAAAAATGTTCTGCCGGAATGCTTAGCTGTCTAGGCAAACTAGCAGGGCATTCTTAAATAAAGTATAAATTTCGTTGGTCTGCAACTGATTATTTGGCACTCGTAGACTTTCTGAAATATTTAGTGCCAATGCAGATAATGACATTTTTGACTTCTACGGGACCCTCAAGTGTCTTTTTTTTGTCTCCGACTGATTCTGGGACGATTGCAGACTTTCAGGAATTTTTGGTGTTAATGCAGATAATGACATTTGTGAATTTTTAGGACCATCCTGAGTCCATTTCATTGGTGAATTTTTGAAATTTTCGATGCCAATGGAGATAATGACATTTTTACTTCAAAAGGACCCTCTGAGTCTATTTCGTTGGTCTGCGACTGATTCTAAGTCACTCACAGAGTTTCAGGAAATTTGGTGTCAATGCAGAAAATGATATTTCTGACTTATTGGGACCTTTCTGAATCCATTTTTTCGGTCTGCGACTGATTCTGAGGCACTCACAGACTTTCAGGAATGTCTGTTGTCAAGGCAGATAATGACATTTTTTACTTCTAGGGACCATCCAGGGTCCATTTTTCTGGTCTGCGACTTAATCTTGGACAGTCACAGACTTTCAGGAATTGTTGGTGCCAATAGAGATCATTACAATTTATGACATTTTTGACCATCCAGAGTCTATTTCGTTGGTCTGCGACTGATTATTGGGCACTTGCAGACTTTCAGGAATTTTTTGTGCTAATGCAGATAATGACATTTTAGGGTAAAAATGCACTGCTTATGACTAAGGGGTCCTTTAAAGTAAAAAAGTCATGATCTGCAATGGCACTAAACATCCTGAAAGTCTGCAAGTCTCAAGGAATCAGTCGCAGACCCAAAAATGTACTCTGGCGGTTCCCTAAAAGACAGATGTGTCATTATCTCCATTGGCATCAAAATTCCTGAAAGTCTGCAAGTTTCTCAAAATCAGTCGAAGACCAGCGAAATGAACTCTGAACTGGGTCGCTAGAAGTCAAAAATGTCATTATCTCCATTGGCACCAGAGATTTCTGAAAGTCTGCAAATGTCCCAGAATCAGTCGCAGACCATAAAAATGGACTCTGGCGGGTCCCTAGAAGTAAAACATTGCCATCATCTCTATTGGCACCAAATTTTCCTGAAAGTCTGCGAGTGTCTAACAATACGCTGCAGGCCAATGAAATGGACTCTAAAAGGTCCCTTGAAGTCAAAAATATGATTATTTCCAATGGCACCAACTATTCCTGAAAGTCTGCGAGTGTCCAAGAATCAGTCGCAGACGACCAAAATGGACTCTTGAGGGTCCCTAGAAGACTTAATTGTCAATGTCAGCATTGGCACCAAAATTCCTGAAAGTCTGCGAGTGTCTATCAAAAAGTCGCAGGACAATGAAATAGTCTCTTAAAGGTCCTTAGAAGTCAAAAATATAATTATTTCTATTGGCACCGAAAATTACTGAAAGTCTGCGAGTGCCTCAGAATTGCTTAGAAGTCGAAAATGTCAATAAAACTTTGGCAACAATTAATCTTGAAACTCAGAATCAGTCTGCCAACTGAGCATTCCAGCAGAGCATTTTTAATTATATTTCGGAATGCCCTGCTAGATTGCCTAGCCAGCTTAGCATTCCACCAGAACATTTTTACACCATATATTGTAATGCCCTGCTAGATTGCCTAGCCAGCTGAGCATTCCACCAGAACATTTTTCACTATATTTAGGAATGCCCTGCTAAAGTGCCTAGCCAGCTGGGCATTCCAGCAGAGCATTTTTACACTATATCTAGTAATGCACTGCCAGCTTAGCATTCCAGCAGAGCATTTTTACACTGTATTTAGTAATGTCCTGCTAGATTGCCTAGCCAGCTTAGCATTCCAGCAGAGCATTTTTACACTATATTTAGTAATGCTCTGCTAGATTGCTTAGCCAGCTTAGCATTCCAGTTGAGCATTTTTTCACTATATTTAGGAATGCCCTGATAGATTGCCTAGCCAGCTTAGCATTCCAGCAGAGCATTTGTACACTATATTTAGTAATGCTCTGCTAGATTGCTTTGCCAGCTTAGCATTCCAGAATAGCATTTGTACACTATATTTAGTAATGTCCTGCTAGATTGCCTAGCCAGCTCAGCATTCCAGCAGAGCATTTTTACAGTATATTTAGTAATGCCCTGCCAGATTGCCTAGCCAGCCCAGCATTCTAGCAGAGCATTTTCTCACTATATTTAGTAATGCCCTGCTAGATTGCCTATCCAGCTCAGCATTCCAGCAGAGTATTCTCTCACTATATTAAATAATGCCTGCTAGATTGCCTAGCCAGCTTAGCATTCCAGCAGAGCATTTTCTCACTATATTAAGTAATGCTCTGCTAGATTGCCTAGCCAGCTTAGCATTCCAGCAGGGCATTTTGTCACTATATTTAGTAATGCCCTGCTAGATTGTCTAGCCAGCTAAGCATTCCCAGCAGAGCATTTTACACTATATTTAGTAAATGCTCTGCTAGATTGCTTAGCCAGCTTAGCATTCCAGCTGAGCATTTTTTCACTATATTTAGTTATGCCCTGCTAGATTGCCTAGCCAGCTTAGCATTCCAGAATAGCATTTGTACACTATATTTAGTAATGCCCTGCTAGATTGTCTAGCCAGCTTAGCATTCCAGAATCGATTTTCTCACTATATTCAGTAATGCCCTGCTAGATTGCCTAGCCAGCTCAGCATTCCAGCAGAGCATTTTCTCACTATATTTAGTAATGGCCTGCTAGATTGCCTAGCCAGCTCAGCATTCGAGCAGAGCATTTTCTCACTATATTTAGTAATGCCCTACTAGATTGCTTAGCCAGCTGAGCGTTCCAGCAGAGCATTTTTACACTATATTTAGTAATGCCCTGCTAGATTGCCTAGCCAGCTCAGCACACCAGCAGAGCATTTTCTCACTATATTTAGTAATGCCCTGCTAGATTGCCTAGCCAGCTCAGCATTCCAGCAGAGCATTTTCTCACTATATTTAGAAATGCCCTGCTAGATTGCCAAGCCAGCTTAGCATTCCAGAATAGCATTTGTACACTATATTTAGTTATGCCCTTCTAGATTGCCTAGCCAGCTTAGCATTCCAGAATAGCATTTTCTCACTTTATTTAGTAATTCCCTGCTAGATTGCCTAGCCAGCTCAGCATTCCAGCAGAGCATTTTCTCACTATATTTAGTAATGCCCTGCTAGATTGCCTAGCCAGCTCAGCATTCCAGCAGAGCATTTTCTCACTATATTTAGTAATGCCCTGCTAGATTGCCTAGCCAGCTTATCATTCCAGCAGAGCATTTGTACACTATATTTAGTAATGCCCTGCTAGATTGCCTATCCAGCTGAGCGTTCCAGCAGAGCATTTTTTCACTAAAGCTAGGAATGCTCTGCTAGATTGCCAAGACAGCTGAGTATTGCAGCTGAGCATTTTTACACTATATTTAGGAATGCCCTGCTAGATGCCCAAAACAGCTGAGTATTACAGCAGATCATTACCTTCCCTATATAAATGAAGTGCCTTTTTGCTTAGCTCACTGTTCACTGCTAACTTCTCACATACGAAGAATATAGCGATCACGCGCACCTGTAGATTGAGAATTTTACATTACACGCATGCTGGAAATATTTTGTGAGTATATCATACATACGCGATCAATGTTGTATTTCAACGGGCCTGTAAAATGAATGTTCATAAAATTTTTCGCAATCATCGAGAGTGATACGTAGCCCCTAGCACGCCGTGATTGCTTGATATAGGCATATCATTTGCTTGACACCAACAGCCATTTCCAGGGCCACCTAGACTTTTTCATAACGTCTTGGTTTCTGCACGTTAAGGTGCTCATTGACAGCTGTACAGTGACCTACTTTTAACTCAAGTTCCATATCCGGTAATATTCTATAGAAAATGCACAGAGGTAAATTATAACCAATTTGTGCTTCGAAATAAATCCTTTAAGGGCATGACTGGTGACTGGTGACATGTGGCTGGTGACTGGTAACATTACGGGGAATGTTCTCGACATCGAAGTCTGCACTATGGTCAGATAGACCCAAATTAAGCACAGGTTTTTTTCTGATTTCTATTACAAAAAAAAAAAATGAAAATGCGAAAAAACAGTTTAAGTATATGAAATGAGTTAGTTACTAGGATTTAACACTGGCTGGGGCGACTTGCTAAAAATGTCGAGGCTGTTAGGCCGTGACAATCTTTTTTGCAGAAACATCCCTAAATGTCGCCCCAGTCAGTGTTATACCCCCGTAACTAACAGGTTTCATAAACTTTAACTGTTTTATTGCATTTACATTTTTTTCGTAATTGACAAAAAAAACAAACAAACAAAACAACAACGACAAAAAACGTGCATTTCTCTTTCTTGTGCACTTTCCCATTTTCACCTTCTCACTCCCAGATAAGTTCTAATAATAATCAAATTTAAATTAATGTAAGTGTGTTATCAATACATTTCAGCAAATTTTTATACCAAGTATGCATATATTTTGCTTAAGAATATTACACGGCCGTCCATATATTCTAACTTGACGTCATTTGCCCTATAACGTTACTAGACGCCCTAATAGATGTTAGTGTTATACTATAGGTGCATCAATGAAAGATATCTTTAAAAATAATGACTGTGATAAATTAAATATTATATTCGTTTAGGTTTGTTAAATTGTAACTGAATTTAAAGAACTCGTTTAAAGAAATAGTATTTTGCTCGCCAGTGGCTCGCATAATAAAATTCTATTCAACTCCTTCAATAAATTCAGTATTGATTCTACACTCAGTCCATATTCTCTAAAAATGTCCCTTATAAAGTGCACTATTTCTTTTGCAAGTCGGTATATTCGGTGATCTGCATTAAAATTTAACCATAAACATTACAAATGATCAGACAATATTATGTTAACATATTGACCATTACATCAAAAACAGTCATAATCAATTTCATCTGTTTTACATATTAATGTATGAATGACATGTGCGACTGTGATTGCACCAGTTTGAGTGTCGATTTATTTACTCTAATTACCACCATTGACAGTTCGTTTCACAATATCACCATAAATAATTGACAGCAACTTGATTGTAGTTAAATGTACCAGCCGTCTGTACACCTCACTCATTGTCACCAACGGTCATTACAAAAAGGTGTAAACTGCTATATCCCCACATCTATTGAAGCTACTTCTATTAAAGCGACATTATGCCCATTCAAGTTTAACTGGTCAGGGAACAGGTAATGCTAGTATTTAAAATAACTTATTTTAAATGATATTTTACCATAATTGTGTTCAAATTTTATATTTTACTATGAACAAATATATCAACAATCACGTGATCAACGGAAATTTCGAAAAATATCGTTCAGGATGTTTCGGTGACTCTCAATTCTCAAAAAAGAGTATGACAGTTTTTTTTTAAATTAAGTAAGATAACATAGTTAATTCAACTCGACAACAAAAATGAGCATAATGTCACTTTGATATTTTTTTTACGTTTTAACCTCTTTTCCCAATCTTTTTATGTACTGTATTCTCACCATCTTTTGTGAAACAAGTATATTCGTAAAATCCTACATTGTTATAACAAAATAATCCTTAATTGTATGCATATTAATACCCTTTAAAATGATTGCATAATTTCATCTATAAAATACACACATTCATCCACTTTGTATGATTTGTTGTTCGTTTTTATCTTTCCTTAACATTTAGTTCGAATGGAACTGTCAATTTTTAATTTATTTCAAAAGATTAACTATTAATGGTGATTGGCCAATGATTTATATTGCCAAATTTAAGGATAAATTAAAAAAAAATAACCTTACTTAAAATAAAAAACTTCATTACTCTGTTTCAGATAAATCACGACGATATATCTACACAATGTATTAATATCACGTGGGGTATTGATTTTTTGCCTATTTTGATTATTTCACGGCATTGAACTGTTCTCTAATCAGGGAGGGAGGTGGGGGGGGGGGGTAGTTTGTAGCTGACCGGATACCTCAGTCAGTCGAGCCGCAGTACGGTATTCCGAGGGTCCCAGGTTGAGTCTCGGTCAGGCTGCACATTAAAAAATTTGATTTAAAAAAGATGGAGGTGTTTCAATCAATACTCATGGAGAGAAAACAATATTTAGTGGGTTAAGTATGTAACACCCAAGTTACACAGAGCCATCGGTGATTGATCGGTAGTTTTTTTAGCCAAACTATGGAGTGAACCGATGACAACGTATTTAATACCGATATCACCTATTGGGCACCTGTTTTCCACCTATCAACTGCTATTAAGGGATCAATTGGGAGGGAGCATTTTTTGAGAAAACCTAAGATGATTCCTACAATGCAGAATTACGTCTGAATGCAAGTGTTGTATTGCTTTGAAAATTATACATCTTATCTCTAATTAGTGTTATACAACTAAATCCTACCGTCTGTTGAGGCCTTAAGTTTATTTGATTATCTCAGTATGCATGCTACTTTGCTATTTTCATTATTCCTACAATTTTCTTGCCCTTTGTTACAAAACAACACATGGGCTAACGAAAAGGTATATTAATAACGAACAAAATGGCCTGAATAAGATCCAATGTACGTTGAATGTAAATATATTTGTCCTCTCTTTTTTTTGCTACAAAATTTACCACATCATTTGTCAGATCCAAGATAACAAATTAAGGAAAAACTAAATTCTGACATTACCTCTACGATAAATGAAGTTTTTTGCGTGTTTTATGTATTTTTATGACACCTAAAGGAAGAGAAAGGTTCATGTTTGATCTGTTACAGCTCAAACAAATTTTATTTAGGGTTAAACGGTTAAACAATTCAACTAAATTCAATCAAAAAAATATTTGGTATAAAACAACATCTAGTTTATAGCCTGTTCTACATAATGTATGCATTTGTTAAAGTGTCCAGATTCAATACTAAACAAAGTTGTTTTTTTTAGTTATGTTTCTTAAATTTTAGAAATAAACTACACATATCACTATTACAGAAAAAGTTCAGTAAATTCAGCGTTGAAAGTCTACAATATGGGAACAAATGTGTCGGTCCATTTTGCATTAAATTTATGTCAAGGTCAGACAATGTAATCATAAAATTAGCGACAAATACTTAAAAAATAAGTAATGACAGTGTCCCGGACTAGAACATAACATATTTAGTACAATTACCGGCACTTTTAAATGACCATAAGTTTTTTTTATTCACATATGTAGAACATGTGATTTACACGACGCCTGTTAGAATATTGTCCTAACTTTTTATTGTGACAATCCGGAATTTTGCGGTAAATTTTTTTTTACGGTACTTACGGTCATTCGCTTGTTGATTATCTTGTTTTTATATTGTGTTGGCATGAATCCGTTTCGTAACCATTTATTTTCTATACATTCCTATAGTTTGTGTCATATATATATATTATAAAGAACATTTATATTTGTCTATAACACATAAAATTAGTTTTATTACAGTCATCATATATAGATCTATATTTATAATGCAATTTAATTTGGTACATGCTTACTGATGAACACTTACTAATTTGGTGTTTAAAATAACTTCGATAAATAGTTGATTTATTAGACTGATAATCAGTTTTTGCCTTGTAGCATATCAAAAAAGGTCCCAATTAAGTGATAAAAAACGTTTAAATAGTACTTTATTGAATGGGTTACAAAGCATTTGAAATACTGCAAGCATATTTGATAAAAAAATAAGTTCAAACACAAATAAGAAATGCCATTCATCATCGGTTTATTCACTGATTAAGTTCTAAATCGGATTGAACCTAGCTCCCGTATTAAGGACGCTTAAGGATCTGACAGTCACCAAAATAGGTCACCATCTCGTGTTATTTCAAACAGCCAATCATCGGCTAGCGCTGACATTTCTAAAAATATATTTTCTATTTTTAACTGTTGAGAATCAAAAGTAAGTGAATAAAAAATTGCGGCGTCCATGTTTTTTTTTGTGTGTAAAATAACATTGGAAAAAATGCCTTCAAATTATATTAATGCAATAATATTATTTGCCACAGAAAAAAAACAAAAAACATTCTAAATATATATACAGCGGCGTTTTTGTATTGTTTCACAGCATTTTTCCGGACATTATTTAATTAATATATTTTGTCGAAATGCTTCTCAATTATAATCTACGCAATTAAGTTTATTCTGTAATGCGTATTAGTCAGAAGGCGAACCTTAGCTGGTAACGCTCAGATCTACAAAGTCTGGACTTCTATTAACAGATCGAGTAATTGACTTATTATCTATTAATCTATGTTAGACGCTAATATGCAAACATTATTTTATTTCAAGTCAAAAACAGGCGACGATACAAGATACAGCTTTGAGGTTAACCCAACACGTACGTCAACCCGCCATTTTACAATGATAATCACATGATATTGTAATAAAACCAAAAATGTAAATTAAGCACCGGCAACATTTTTGGCGAATTATTCACTTAGTGTGTTTTCTGTGCGTTTTGTTCACTGATACGCGTAAATTAACGTAACACCTTTGGTATTCCAATGGATTTATGACGCCGGTGTTTAATGGGCGTATCAATGACTACGTTCTATTGAGTTACACTGTGTTTCATGTACATTACACTGTCGGTGTTTTACCGGTGTTACACTGTCGTTGTTTTATCGGTGTTACACTGTCGGTGTTTTATCGGTGTTACACTGTCGGTGTTTTATCGGTGTTACACTGTCGGTGTTTTATCAGCATAAAACATAACATCGCCGGTATTTCCCGTGCGTAACGCCGCCGGTAAATCATATATGTAAGAACGCCGGTGTTCACTTCTATATGTAGACTTACTTATTCTTTATAAAGACTGATTGCAACAACGAATCTAAACTTAGAATTTTGTAACATGAATTTACATTTTTATAAGGCATAGTTGGTTGGTATTTTCCCCTAAAATAGTTGCCCCTAGTCGTATTTGTACTAAAGACTGACTGTGTATAATTTAAACATTTACTAGGTAATAAAAGGTACGATGTTTATAATGTACATATTGTACATAGAAGAATAATCTCAATTGTTTTATCCCATTTAATTTAAAAATGAAAAGAAGAAGAAAAAAAACATTCTAGAAAATCTTGCATGATTAGCTCTTTATTCCGATTTTGTTTCCGATAATTAGATGTAATTAACTTCTCCCGTACCGTAGCAAAAGTACAAATCAAATGTATACTACCATTAATCGAATCATTAATACGTTGCCTAACACGTTCTTTTTTAGTATAAACCGTTACGTAAGAAACGTTATACCTGCCGGTACAGGGTCGTGAACTACCTTGGTAACGTACAGAAACTTGACGTTGCGTGACGTAAATGACAGGCAGAATATTTACGGTATAAATGTTCATGCTATAACAAAACACATTCTCGACACTGGATCTTACACCATTGAGCAAACATGTGAGTATATGTAAACTTTTTGGAATATTTCTTCTTTTGATTTTTCAGATATGCAAGTTTGATTTTACGTGACGTTTTAAACATATTTGATTGGGAAAATCGTTTAAATGAGGGAGATAATAATTTTGTGTTAAGCAGAGAAAAACAGGATTGACTACGTATGTGTTGATTTTTTCTTCGGATATATTTATGGAATATATATGTATGCCGGGATACAGCATTGAAGCGAGACGACAGGAAATAGTCTGAAAAAATGTGTTTCCGGGGTTCCCAAAATAGTTTTAACCGATTTTTTTGTGCAATAAAAAAAAATAAATACAAAAATAGTTTTACTATTTTTGGCTACATAGACATGTTTTATGCGTGAAAGAATGCCTGGCAACTGTCCAAACAGTTTGGAAAAAGGAAATAAAGGAAAAGAACTGTATATTCTAAATTGCCATTGTTTTTTCTAATATTAATATCTCTAAAATGTTTAAATATTTTTGTTTTATTTCTATATTTTAAATGAGGGATTTCTTTATAATCAGATTTACATTATTTTTTTACTAAATATGTTATTGTTGAAGATCAAAGTACTGAAAGAACTAAAGTATAACTTGTAAAAGGTAATATTTATGAAATAAAATCTAAGTTATTTTTCATAAAAGTGAATTAAATAGGCTAGTACATTGCCGGTGTCTGTACTCTTTCTATGTATAAGATAATACGGAATGAAAAGGTAAATATCTATTTTAAATTTTTTTTTTCCTCCAGTATTTTCAAAATTTAAAAGATTGAATGTCATCTAAAACTTATTAGGGAAAAATGCATAAGGTATAATGCTTTTTATGGGTTATTTGTTCGACACATTCATTTTACCTAAGCTGTTTTTGTCTTCTTTTTGTCCATATGTAAACACCACAATACTTAAGAAGGCAAAACCATTAGATGTAACATACCGAACCATTGTTGCCTTACTTAAATTCAGTGTTAATATATTGTATTGTATTGTTATGCATAAGTTTCCTATATTTATGTATTTTTATTCAATCGTTGTTCATTGTATCATATTTGGTGTTCATTTTTCTATTGTTAACATCTTGTCTTACTTTTATGTGTTTTTATCCTAGTGTTGTTGATTGTTATCCTATTTTTGTTCATTTGTTTTCCTAGTACATATTTATCATTTTGCTATTATTTGAACATCTGTATCAATATTTTCATGTTTAATGTTCATGAGACAAAACATATCTCTTAACAAATTTTGTTTTTAAGGTAAACAATTCTGCTTGAAACAATAGTGTCATAACAATAGGTGTAAAACTTAACAAAAATAAGAGGGTGTCAGACAGGGTGATATACTTTCGCCCGATTTATTTCATTTTCAACATTACTCGGCAATTTGTAACAGTATTTACATAACTTTGAACGTCTACTTTATCATACTTTATCTAATAATGGCTTCAGATGATTACAAAGTAATCTTTATTAGCACTGCAAGCTGTCTACGCTGACTTACCACCTGTCAAAATGTTAAACACATGCCGTATTTAGTCGGACTAGTGATAAATGAGAAAAATTCTCCGTCATGACTTTTTATGATTTCAGACACGGTAATTTGACTAGTACGGTATAAACATATGCAAGCACGTAGGCATTTCAATAAAAATAGACGTGTTTATTTCACTGACCGATCTAATCGTGTAATGGTATACATAGTATATTTTATACATGTTTTGATACTTAATGCAATTAAATGTTATGCAAAACGCTCAATGTCAGCACAAAAAAGTCACAATGTAATAAGTTATACAGTTACTTCTCTACATTCGAGAGTGCCTAAACATAAAAAGTGAAGACGCACTAAATATATTTGACGATATATATCAAATGTATTCATACTCAATGCTATTTTAGTTTACTTATATCATTTTTTATAAATGTTATGTATACACAGACTTGTATTGTTTGGATAATGTAATAACTGTCAAGACCCATCACATACTGTCAAATCACACAAATTACTACGCGTTCGTGACAAAAAGAGACAAAATAGTGCAAAACTTGATGTTAAACACATACAGCAATACGATAGTGGACTATTTTTTCACTTCTCTGGAAACATTGACATGTATTCGTACTTTCTATGGATAAACAATTGCTTGAATTCTGTTAACGAATTTTACTAGTTTAGTAAAGTGCGCAAGGTAAAACTCTAATGTCGGCTGATAACCTTTTACAAGCTGTCAAATTTGACGGTCATTAATACTTTGATTGTAGTCATCATTAATTCTGCTGTTAAGCATAATGTTGAAATCATGACATTTAAATATGTACATTCATGATAAAGCGTACAGGCAGTTCTATATATACTCGCGCATCCGGTTAAAAGTTATTTATAGAAATTGAGGCGCTATTGGGGACCGGGTGGGCAGGGGTTCTGAAGAGGAAATTCAATTTTACATTGCCCTTAAGGCATTATCATGTACGTTCTCAACTCCATATTTCTTTGATCCTTTATAATACTTCTTTATCATAATCGTAATAATATTGACGATTAATGTTTATGTTAAGGCTAGTATTCGATATGGAAAAATATTGCCTTCCAATACAGTATTGTACGGTGTCACGTGACTATAAATTGTTGACAGTAAGACACCCTCATTCGATTTACAAAATGAATCATGTATTGTTGTTTTCATGTAACAAACGTCATATTTCTAAATAAAAGGTTAATTACATTCCAAGAGTAACGTAGGTTAGAGGTTTTGTGACGCAAATCGTCAAAGTTATAAAGCATTATTCTAATGTACTCGATATATTTGTTTTCATCACATGGGAGAAATCGTATGTTTAATTCAAAACATATCTTATTTTAAAAATAGTGTTCATTTTATCATTTTCTAAGAATGTGAAAACTTATCTTTAAGAGTATTTGAACCAATGAACTGTATCTTTATAATACATGTAATAAACAAGTGATTTAATATTTCTATCGAACAATATGCTTTCACTATGGTTATCAAATGTATGATAAAATATATAACACATATGCTTTTATGAAGGAAAATGAACAAAATGAAAAGAGAAAGTCTACATCCAACTTAACATAAAATCACGAGAAAAACCCCTCCAGAATAATAAATAATCAAAATGGAAACTTCTCATACCTCAATAATGCTTGTTTGCAAATATATGGTACGGTGAATGGGACGGGTAAACACATTTTATTCACAAGGAAGGTTTAATCGCCACCCATAGCAATATAGTCACGCAGCAGAGTAAATGAAAGATTTTGAACAATCTTTTTTGAAATTCGTTTTCAATTTCCTCAAAATCTCGGAAAGAACCAGAGTTCTGTCAGAAATCTCATGATTATCATTGGCCAGTGTACATTTTTTGTCAATTTCTGACCAATCAAATGCCTGCGATCTGAGTTTGAGCTAAAGACAGAAGGGGGAGATGAGTTAGCGGTTTTCCTGTGAATAGGTGCTTGATTGTGAGATAACTGTGATCATTACACTCTTTCCTTGTATGGCACAAGTTCTGGTAAATACCACGGTCCACGGAGCGGGCTTGTAAGTGGTTCATCTTTCATCATTATCTTGTTAAAAGACATATGTTAAATACGAGAAAACCTCTTCCTGAACATTAAGTGAAGAAAATGCAAGCAGAAAATGGTAATAAGTCTATGCTAACAAAACGATTAAGCGATGATTGTTTCTAAAACACCCTTTTTTTGTTCATTTTTTTTTTTAAATTGATTTCACCTTTTAAACATAAAATCTATCATCCTACATGTGTTTTTCATTTTTTCCAGTGAAAAAGAAAATGTTTGTTATAATCTGTTGGAGTGCATGTGTTGTTTATGGTATCTTAATAAAATTATTTAAGGAAAATATTCAGTGGGGTTCAGCCTTTACAGAAACTCAGATCAATGTTATGTCTCAGAAAAATAGGTCAGTTCTCAGTAGAATACAAACGAGAACTTCACTTTTACTAAATAATACAAAACCAAACAGGAGAATTTATTTCGTAATAATTTTCATACAAAACAAAAACATTACTGACATAACTTAAGAATTTGTTGAAATATAGCTTAATGTATTTAAAGGCTATTTATGTCCCTCGGGATTTTGAATTAAGTTTAAAATGACAGGTTTTCACGTTTTCTACAAAGCATTTAAACAAAATGTAAAATTTGCTTAAGTATTTGTCAACTTGTTTGTATGATTTATAGTAAGGCATACTCATTACGATTATAACAAACTTTTTTAAGCTTTGTAAAGAAAAACGCAAGTGACAATGGGTATGAAATGGAGAATAATTTCAATTTGTTATGGTGAATTGGCCCATAAAATGGAAGGTATATATTTATGTTGGTAGTATTTAGTATCATATATGACAACAAACCATGAAATAATTACCGGTATATATGGATGTTGTTGATAAGTGTGAGATACATGATCCATTTTTACATATTTATATATACTTGTAGCATAATGAATTAATAAATTGTTCTGTAATTAAATACACCATCATTATTCATATACATTTTCATTCTAAATCATTTCAAATTATTTCTTAAATAGATCATTGGAATATCTTAATTATAAGAAAAAGATCTATATTAAAGTCAATATGCTTCATGAACATTTGGCAATTGTCTGTAATCGGAAATTAAATGACTGTAACTATTTGTTTCTGTTTCTTTCGCATTACTTTCAGTGTAAATTATCCACTGCGTTTTAACAAAAGCAAAACGTAACTGTTCCAATGCAATCGTATCTACTAGTATATTTTTGATTTTTTCCTGATATTAGCTATAATGACCTTTATGTAGACCAAACTGATTATGACCTTTATTCGTCAATGACCTAGGACTCGAAGGTCAAATTATTGATAGTGATTGATTTTTCTATAATTGGCTATAATTTGTTATTTATGAATGGATTGTGTTCAAACATGGACATACAAACCTTTGACAAGACCTTTTTGCAGACCCAGTTGATTATGGCTTTTATTAATCTATTTCATTCATCAATGACCTTGAAGGTCAAGTTAATGTAATTTCACAGTTTCTTTTGCTATAATTGACTATTACTTTGTAAGTAATTAATGGACTGTTTTCATACTTGGCACAACAATTAACGGGACAAGACATAAAACGTCATAGATGAACTTGACCTTGACCTTAATTTGACCGCTAAACAAAGTCAAAGTAGTAAAGTTTGCAAATGTTGATCTTATCTTTGATTAAGACTTGTGGGAAAAACACTTAGAAGAAAAAACCGCCATGTAAAGTAGTTCAAATATGACATTGACTTTTATATTACTATGATTAATAAAGTTAGATATTAAATTATGTTTAGATTATCATATCTTTGCTATGTTTTTAAGGATCTGACATATACTTGGACATAAAAGTTCTTAAATTATTTTGAAATGACATTGACATTAAATTGACATTGACCGTCAAGGTCAAAATATTGAAATTTGCTTATATTGTCATAATTTTGTTATTTATTTACGGATTTGATTTATACATTTTTGAATCAAGTAACACATATGATTTAACAGACATGTTGAATTATTATGACCTTGATATTTAAATGACATTGAACTGTAAGGTCACATTATTAAGATTTTCTTAAGGTGTCATTGCTTTGTTAGTTATTCATGCGTGGACAAGATGCCACATACCTGATCCATTACATCCTTGCATGCTTTAAAAACTTTTCTTTTCAAAAAGTAAGTCTCCCTAAGTTTGCCTATTTATCGAAAATACAGTTTTGATTGAACTTTGACCTAATTTTGACAAATAAAGCTAAAAATCTATCTATGTCAGAGTAATCACAAGGAATTTGATGTGATGTCATTATTCAAAAGTGATTAACTTGTGTATTTTTTTCTCATTTGTCAAAATGTATTATAACCGAACCGTTAAGCGTGCCATTTTACGCTTAATGTGTTACAACATAAATGATTAATCAACCCATAATTAAAAACGTATCACCATGAAAGAAATGTGATATAATAAAATGGTTAGTACCTTTAACGTTTATTATTTATAACATTAAAAGGAACTTTGTCACCTCTGAGTATTTCACTAACGTAACATGGTACAGAATTGTACAATAATGTTACAATTAAAACCAAGGACATTTTGTATGAAATATGTGAATTATGGTGGACAACTAAGGCTGTTGTTAAAGAAAACAAGTGGTTTAAAGGTCCATTAAGCCCCTGAATTGTTGTCATTTTTATTTCACAAAGTAACATGATATTTTGTTACTGCTTTCTACCCTAAAAGGATGTTATATCTTTTGCATATCTTGCTCTTTGGCAACTGTTACATTGGTAGAAGTTGCATATGTTCTTGACTTGTGCGTATTTCCTTCACATGTGTTTTTATTCAAATTTGTTAAATGGTTTATGGCACGTTCTGTTGTTTCTTTTTGTGTGTCTACATCAACCGGACGTGACGTCATTAATGAAGAATTATCGATTTAGTATACCATTCCTTGCTTTAATTACCTTCTTTTGAGGTTTATATCAAATCATTTTGGGATTTTCTAGTTGAGTTGTTGATTTCTATCATTGGACGGTGCGTTTTCTTTTCTGATCTTTGTCGATGCCCAGCTGCGTGTATTTTCGGTTGTCCGGTGTGACCGGGATTTGTTATTGGCTCCGGTCTGTGAACATCGTTATGCCATGTTCATCTTTGTTTTTCTTTATTTATAAAATGTAATACATTTAGAATGAAATAAAAAAAATGGAAAATCCGCCTTTCTCTACTGATATATACATTATACATCCTACCTGCATGGCACAATATTATCATTACAATTGATGCTCACTCGCAAGCAATCATTTAAACATTGAAGTGAGATCAAATTCACGATTGGAAATAGAAATAAAAAAGTAAATATAAGGAATGTGTATTTTTCCCTGTAAGTGTGTATTGTCACAATTATAAGTTGAAGATTATTTCTTAAAATTGAGTAAGTGCATAACTTGCAACACGTAAAATAACGAACATTTCTTGCATGTCAGTTCTTTAATGAGTTGGTAGATTGTTAGTTTGATTACCGATTGATTCGACAAAGAATTTTGTATCATACAATGTTCATAATGACCGGTCATGCCCTGAAAATAGTCCAAATACAGTTATAATATCACCCCCTTTAGATATTTTACGATCCTCGACCTATGTGTGTTTGTAGGACATTTGTATGAACATAATGTAGTATGACTTTATATCAAGTACATTAGAAGATCCCACAACATGCTAAAATATCATGTAAACATTTAATTTAGGCAGACCATGTAAAAACGGTGTAACTTAAATTTAATGCACGAATATCAAAATGCATTACAATGGATGACAGATTATTCTATTTAAGGTTTATACACGTTTTCCTGCGCTCAATATACAAATATATAACAGATTTTTATGCTACTTTGTGATTCACATGATCCTATTTCATGCTACTTATTGGTATTTCATGCTACATGTTTTTAAAGTTTTATGTTATGTTATGCTTTTACGATTTACATCAAGATTTAAATGCTTAGTATTTAAGCTTTATGATTTACATGTTAATTTTTCTTTTATTTTATGCCTCATGATTTACATGATAATTTTCATGTCTTTTATTTTTTCACAATTTACACGTTTATTCTATACTGACAGTATACCGGTACTTATATGATTTACGAGTTACATGATAATTCTATTCTATTTTAAGTTTCACGATTTACATTATCTTTTTCTGTTATTTTATGCTTTACGATTTATATGAAAGTTTTATGTTATTTTATGCTTTACGATTTACATGGAAATTTTTCTGTCATTTTATATTTTATGATTTACATAATACTTTTATGATATTTTATGCTTTACGATTGACATTAAAGGGTTTTCATGTTACTTTTTGCTTTAAGATTTACATACTCATGCATATGTTATTTTATATGTTTTTGTAAGCTTAATGATAGAAATAGTAATGGCTCTATTATGCCCATTCAATGGTATATAATGATTGAATAGATAAAAGTCAAAATAAGGTTTAAACCGGTGCTAGGGAGCGTGGGAAGCTTGCGATTTCCAGTACCGTCCATGAAAAAGCCTAATCAAACCGAGCCTGCAACATTTTCAATTTTATAGTTTTGGGCGTTCTTTCGAGATTCTGTTTTTATTATTGTTTTAGATTTTGCCATAATTTCACTCAATTTTATTATTTACTTCGCATTAATAACTCTTGTTGCCTAAGAAATTAATAAATATACATCGGAATTTTACTTGTTCAATTTATAAAAATAGCGGGACATTCCTTTTATATTTGATTTTATGCTAGTTATATTTTATCATAACCATTTTTCAATCTCATCTGTTGGCCAATTACCATTATAACAGTCAATCTTTTGAAATGTTAAGTTATTTCAGCTCAACTTGGCAATGAAAATATAAGCATAATGTCACTTTAATATTTTACTTTATGTCTAGTGATTTTTATGGTTGTTTATATTTTACTTTATGCTTTTAAGATTTTACTTTAAGACTTTATGCCTTAGATTTATATAAATATTTATATAAAAGCTTAATGTTTAAACGATTATTCATATATTTCTGTCCGCCTAATA
Source organism: Ruditapes philippinarum (assembly GCF_026571515.1). Taxonomy (NCBI): domain Eukaryota; kingdom Metazoa; phylum Mollusca; class Bivalvia; order Venerida; family Veneridae; genus Ruditapes; species Ruditapes philippinarum. Next base: position 78,147 of record NW_026851915.1, on the reverse strand, counting down.
ATTCATACGAGCGTTTATATTCAAGCATTTATATATCACTTTACGCCTAATGACCTATTTGATCGTTAATGTTTTAGTTCAACTTTACGCCTAATTATTTATAAGATCGCTATTTTTTTCTTTTCGCCTAATCACTTGATAGTTTACACATTTTATGATTGTTCTGTCTTTCAACTTTAAGCATAGAATATGATGATTAACACATTAAACATTGCTAATATGAAACACACGATGTCAATGCATAATTCATGATTTATATTCAATAAAATGACAAACATTTATATTTTCAGGAAGGTGCCCATAGTTTTAGCGTTACTAGTGACATTGGCATGGGGTCAACCACCTCCCCCACCTCCGACACAGACATACCCACCTTCTCCACCACCACAAGCACCTCAGAATCCAGGTGCACAGGGAGGTGCACCAGCCGATGCAGCATCGGGACCTACAGGAGCTCCAGGAATGCCAAATCAGAACCCATGGCATGAACTTCTAAACCGGATGATGGAGCTTATGCAGTCTGCTGCAGTAATGGGTGGTCCATCACCTGGACAAGGGTCTGCACATGGACCAGATCCTGGTCCCGGAGCAAACCAAATTGCTGACAAGCCAAGTCAAGGACCACAGCAGGGCCAATATCAAGAGCAAGGTCAAGGCCAAGGGCAGCAGCAGCAACAACAACAACAACAACAACAAGGGCAAGATCAATTCACAAATCAGGGTCAACAAGGTGGGCAATATCAAAACCAAGGTCAACAAGGAGGACAATTTGAAAACCAAGGCCAGCAAGGAGGACAATTTCAAAACCAAGGTCAGCAAGGAAATCAATATCAAGGTCAACAGCAGCAAGGGCAAGAACAATTTCCAAATCAAGGCCAACAACAGACTAACCAGAATCAAAACCAAGGCCAGCAACAAGGACAAGGCCAATACCAAAATCAAGGACAAGGACAGAGTCAAGGACAACAGCAAGGGCAATGGAATCAAAATCATGGTCAACAAGGTCAGTCGACTCAAAACCAAGGTCAACAAGGGCAGTGGAATCAAAACCAGGGTCAACAAGGGCAATGGAATCAAAATCAGGGACAAGGTCAAAATAATCAAGCCCAACAAGCACAGTATCAAAATAATCAAGGCCAACAAGGACAATGGGGTCAAAATCAACAAGGTCAACAGGGGCAATGGGGTCAGAATCAAGGTCAACAGGGGCAATGGAATCAAAATCAAGGGCAGTGGGGACAAGCCCAAGGTCAGGGACAGTATGCACCAACACCACCAAGAACGCCAAAACCAACAACTCCAAAACCAACAACAACTACGACAGCAGTGGTTGTACAAGACTGTTTCTGGGAAGGGCGTTATTATCGGCCAGGAACTGACATTGTTCGAGGTCAACACGACCGATGGTGCTACGTGACTTACTGCAATTCTGAAGGCAATGTACATTTTTGGGATGACTACAATTGTCCACCTAACTCAATGAAACCTACAAGTGGGCATACTGCAGGACGTCCAGGCGGCCCACCAACACCAGCTCCCCCAACACCACCTCCCCCAGCTCCTGTCCACGGTTGCAACCACAACAATATGTTTTATGAACCTGGACAAGAGATAACAAGTCATCAAGTGGGGGAAAGATGTTACGGAACATACTGTAGCCATGAGTCTCAGGTTATTCAATGGGAAGATTGGTGTGTTGCTCCAACAAGTCCCGCCCCACCAGCGCCAGCACCGAAAACAAAGCCAGTTCATCCACCTGTTTTAGGAAATAATAATCCACGTGGTAAGAAAGGAGGACAACGAAAGGCTGCAGGTGGAAAGGCAGCAGGTGGTGGCGGGCGCGGTAAAGCCGCTCGAAAATCAGCTCCAGGACCGGTAGCACCGAAATCTGCTCATGTTCCTGCACCGGCTGCTCCTCCAAAAGCTGCAGCACCTGCTCGCCGTACTAAACCAACACAAGGGTGCTATCATAATAACCTTTACTATCAACCTAATGAAGACGTTATAGTTGGAAATATCGGAGATATGTGCTATGGATATTATTGCGAAGGAGATAATGTTTTTGTCCATTGGGAAGATCGTTGTGCCCAACAGCATACACAGTCAGCTGCTCCACCGGTACCACAGCATCAGACACAACCGGCAAATAATATGGGTTTCGGAAACTGGTTTTAGGGTGTGAAATTTTATAAATTGTGTCTTGCTGAAAGGTTATGGTTCTGAAATAATGGAATTGAAAGTTTGTTTATACTGAAAAGATTTTGGTTCCGTGTGAATCATTTTTGAGCTTTACAAATACATTTTTTCATACATGTCAAAATATGAGCTAAAAAGGCAATATTTTCTGGGTTTGAAAAGATCATACACTGAAAAAAAGTATTTAAAATGTATAAAACTATGTTTTTAAGTTTTCAGGCCCTTTTAATGATTTTCATAAATATTATTACTGCTTAAGGAATAAAGGTTCTTAAATTTCTTCAAAAAATCATGCATAATTAATACTTTTGATATAAATTGTTCGATTTATGTTAGATTCACCGCACCAGTACCTTTTTACATATGCATAAGTATAGTATATTGGAATATGAGTTTAGTAAAACACTGCATATATTTCATATAGAATGCAGTGCACGGATTAAGGTTGATTAAGTTTTCAAAATATAGATATATTAAGAAAACGGATGCGGAGCGTTTTTTTTTTTAAAAGAAACTATTTATTACATATAAATTTTGTATATATTTTTATATGTTCGTGAAATAGGCTTACGCTTTTCTAGCATAGGTATTCAAATTTGAAATTACAAATAAAATAATAAAAATAAGCGGTTGATGAGGGGGGTGGCAGAGTGCTTCACAAATGCAGCGTTTTTGCTATTTGATATTTTATTATTTAAATCTATATTTTTATTTTTGACCGCATACAATGTAAAGCTTAATTCTCGTTTAAGAATAGACAAGATACAAAGCGGAGACAATTCTTAAAAAGAACTCGTCAGAAAAAAAGTTGCATTTTTGCATAAACATTTCTTAGGACATTTGTTAAGTTTGTATGTCAAATCAGTAGAATTAAAAAAAAGTGATACTTATTGTGTAAAAGATGACTTCAATTTGTATTTCATGTTTCATTTTATATTTATAAAAAAAGACCTGAATTATCTCATGTGTGTGTTTTTGAATGTATTCACATATGAATAATTAAATCATTTGTCATTATGTACACACTAGACTTTGTCCTGCCTGTCAGAGTTATGGCGTTCTTGACAGACGACTATTATCGTCTGCACGAATCATGTTAGCGTTCGACATGTTTATTTCCCGTTCGCGCAAAGGTTTGGCTGCTGTCTAATTAAAATCGTGTTCCTCATATAAGGTACATAACGTTATTAAACATATTTTTTTATAATACATCAATGTGTCAAACATGTAGAGCTATACAGACACACATGTATGCACCTTTTTATAAATTAAACGTAATAAATACGTCATAAGTTCTAGAATATTAAGTGTATTTCCAATTGCAACTTTTCCGCCCTTGCCGTTAAACTTCGGACCTTGAACACAGTAGTAAGAATACACAGAACCATAAGAAACTAAAAATGTAAACAAATAGTAATTTAAGTCTGGGAGTTGTTTACTAAGTCTTTTCCAATTTATCGAGTAAAGTCCACCTAAATTAAGTAAGTTTACAGATATAAAAACAAACAGTACATTATATATATTTATTGTTATGGTGGGAGAAACCAAAAGTATAAAATTTCTATCATTTCTATTTGTTAACATTTTTTGTTTATTTTTCCCTTAGATGTCAAATATACCCTCAACAAATATTACACTATCTTTTTTTGTTACATCTAAAACTACATAATAGAACTGCTGCATTCAATCTGTAAGTCAGAGGTTATTATAGATAATAGCCAAGGTGTTCCGATTGGCGTATTCCATCAGTTTCTGTGTGTTTTAAAGACCAAGTAAGTGGCAAAATGACAAGGAGAAAGAAGACAAATCTAGTCAGTAAAATGCTAACTCAATGACGACATGCAACGAAAGATCACGGAATTGGTCGAACTTACTTTGTGTTGGTACTCATTAATTTGCCAACAGATGAATTGCATATATAGCGCACAACTTAAAGAGGCTTTCAGCTATTCTAAAGTTTAAATATGATATTTTTAGATAAATCGTTTTAATAATAGTCAAATAAAGATAAGGTTGAAAATAAAATTTGCCGACTATAGAATACATAAACAATTAGGAAACCCCCGATACCTCTAATCTGCCGGTACGCTATCTATATTTAAATTAGTAAATCGGACATATTCTTTCCCGATCTTCTATTTTTAGAAACGAACGTCACTAACGCGTTATAAATAGCTACAATGATATGATTTCCACGATAAAATGACTGAAATGGTAAGTTTGAAACAACGTAGAATTTTCTTTCAACAGAAAGTAAAAGCTGAAGGCCGTTTTAATTAAGCTAAAGGCGGCTTTAATTTTAGACTTTAATTTAAACAAAGTAAAATGTAGGTTATTTATATAAAAATGATCATGAATAAGTTGTCATATCATATGAACTCAACCAAGCCTATGACAAGTTTTATTACATTACTGAAACATGTTTAAATTTGACAAAATGACAACGTATATAAGACTGTGTATAATAATATTAATTGTGTATCATTTGGCTAGAAAATGAAGAAAATTGGATTTTTTTTTCATTTTTTTTTATTACTAAGTTCCTTATATTATGAAAATCAAATAGTTGTATGACCGAAATTCCTTCTGGTCTTCAAAAAGTGATTTAAAATTGACATCCGACATTTCTACAATGATTATTTAATGTATTGTTTATCCTTTATGATCTTAAGAATAATTAAATGAAATTAGAAAAAAACACTCAAAAAACAACACACACACACACGCACCCCCCACACAAAACAAAAAAATCCCTCAAAACAAACAGAATTCATTAAAAAGGTTCAAAATGGCAATACTGAAAATGTTACAGTCTGCATGAGCTTGTTCATGGACGGTAGTGATGCTTGCCACAACAACAACAACGACAACAACAACAACAACAACAAACAACAACAACAACAACAACGAAAACAACGATGACGACGACAACGACGATGACAACAACATTAATAATAATAGCAATAATTCCATAACCCTAAAACTTTGATTGACAAGCTTCTGATAATCAAACAAATATTTCAAAAAATAATTTTAATAGAAATAATAACTGCGATACTTATATCAACATAAAGTGCCAACATAAATTCTAAAATTATGTTTTCATATTGTCGGGCACAGTTGAATATTTATGACATTAATGATACACAGCCGACTTCTTTTTAGCCGTCTTAATTTTTACTTTCTTGATTCACAATGTATTATCAAATAATAAATTTATAATTCATTTTAAAGTCCAATTATGCCCTTGAAATACTGTTACTGTAATTTATCAAAAACGTTTAATTTTGTGTTCAAAATACTTATTATTGGCAAACTTCTTGTGATTCTCTTTTGAAACTCGCATTTGTACGGATTACATCATACTTTGCTAGTTATAGAACAAATAATTTCATATTAAAAGTTATAAAAATCATATTTGCCCTTTTTGTTTTTAATTTTTATTTTATTTTCAAAAAATGTTTCTAAATTACTTATTTGTTACTATAAAAACCTAATTAAAAGTACAATTAATAGACAAATTAGATCAAATAATATAATATAATTATAATATAATTAACTAAGTTAAACATAAATAAGGAAATATGTTGATGCATAGGAGTTAAAATATTCTATCAATACATTAGTAACTCATAAAGAAATATTGCAATACAACCGAATCACAAATCGTGTGAAGGGAACAAATCTATTCTATAAAATACTAAAATAAGCTTAAGTCACTAATGATACGAGTATATCAAACCCTTCCTTGAATGTATGGTAAAGTACGGGTTAGTTTAGTCGGACAAATGCAAGTGAACGCTTATAGAATGAATTAATTTTACTGAAGCCCAATAGTGGTTATCTGTTTTAAATAAATAAGTAAATTACTTTTTGTATTTCTCTTTTATAAAAAAATCGTTGTCACACGTTGTAACATAAAAAAAAACAGGGAGATAATTCAATGTAAATGTTTCTATTTTGGAGCAGACAATGTTACTTCTCTTAGTTTTAAACAGTCGATACAATTTTCAATTTTATAAACAAGATTAGTCAATTTTATTTGCTATATGATATTGTTTGGCAATATTGACTCGAGACATTTGAATATTTAATGACCTTTTGTCGGTAATCATGGGATTTCAAAGTTAACGAGATTAACGAGCATTCGAACCCGCGACTTCGCGATTACAATGCCATTCTACTTATCACCAGGCTATCGGGTCGTAATTATGCAAATGAAGTATCGAGAACTTTTCATTAGAAATTAATGAGTAAATGGTAATGAATTACGGAAACTAACGAAAAACCTCCCGAATATTAAGCAGTCTCAGGTCAATATATTTCCAAACAATATCCAGATATGCATACAAGCATTTCATTTACATGCTGCAGTACATTGACAGTAACTGTTGTGAAAGTGATATATAAAATGATATACATTGATATTGAATAACTTCAAAAGAAATTTTTGCACTTTTATCCAATCAGTTATCGTACAATTTCTTTACAAAGAAAGTGCCATTCAAAGGAATTTCGAAAACAATATTTGTATTATCAAAATGACCTCGTTAAAAGCGATCTCGTTTTAAGTGGAATAGATTGTAAGTGTTAAATATATGATTGAATTTTGGAATTTATTATTTACTTTGTTTTGGTGTGGCAAAAGTAACATGGCAGATAAGCAGATGACTAGTTCTCAGTTACGGCAAACATATAACTTTTTGTATTCTATCTTTTAAAAACAGACTATAATTTTGACTTGAAAACTTGTTCCAGCATAAAGTCCAATTTTCATTGTTCTTGTCATGGAATTTTTCAAACTACAGACCATATCTTTATCAATTATCTAAATTTATGTTTCATATAAGTGGATTTTGAAGAAACGATTAAGAAACGATTAAATAAAGGCCAAAGAATCAGGAAATATAATGTTTTTCTTTAAACACACAACAATTTATTATTCCAAATATGATAAGCAAAAGTAATCAAGTAGATGCAAGCAAAATTATTACATTTACATATTAATCGGACATTGATTTAAGTGATAAAAGTTGAGCGTATTTTTTAGTTTACAGTTATGATAAATATCAGAAATTAGCATATATTTTGTAGTGTTATCATTTTCTTTAGATTGACACCCTTTCAGTGTAATTGAGGAAATACTACATAGATTAAAAAACCTTTCCAATTCTTCAATCCCTCAGGAATATCATGCCGTTCCATATTCATAAACTTTTTATATTTCCTTAGTTTCGTTTCTATAGTAATAAATATATATTAATTTCGATTTTGTTCTTCTGTTTGTCAGGGAGAATTGATATTTATCTGTTCATTCTGAGAACAAAGTAAATCCGAGGTTAATAAAAGGCCAAGTTTTAAACATTTCACAGGGATGGACAGAATACATTATCTCTTGTTTTAGAATGATTGATCCTCATTTTCTAAATTGTTTGTATATGATAATATTGACTATTTCAACATTAATTTATACCTTTTCTATAATATTTTTTGTCTGTTTATTGATGCTTCCTAAAAATTATTGCAAATTTCTTCCGTCACAAAGAATTTGAATAGCCATTTGAATAAATTTAATCATTTTTCGCGCCAAAATTTCAACAAAAAATTACCTATGGACAAAGTGCAATTGTACATGTAGCTTATTTCCGATCTAGTATGCATGTTATCAAATAGAAATGTATTTGCTTTTGTTCTTCTGTTTGCTTTTACATGTGTCCAATGTTTTTATGGCAAGATTAAACTTTCCTGGAAAAACTTTGTAGTCCTACGGCCTACACGGCTTTTGTGAAGCTATGCCCAGATGTCTCAATTCCCTTGTGTAAATAATATAACAGAACATCCACCCTACATACTGTATGCATTAAATATTTTAATAATTTGATATTTCTATTAATATTAGTACTGATATGACAATATGATATGATATATTCATAAAGGAATGATATATTTCTATATCAATATTGTTAATGTAATGGGATAGACATTTCCTACATTTATATTTTAAACGTATCAATAAGATAAAATAAATGTTCATTCATTTAATAGAAATACATTAACTATATCTTAGATATATCTTTAACAAAAGTCAAGTGACTGAGATTTACATATAATATTATTATTTTAATCTAAGCTAACTGATCTGCTGATATGAAATAATGTATTCCGTGAAGCGACTGACCGGATATTCACCTTACACATACCAACATACATGCTCAGCCCATTTATTGAATTTTCAAATATTTTGTATAAAAAAGACTAAAAGTTGCTGGTTATAGCTAATTTCTGTTCTTTCTTAAGTTTTACTTTCTGTTATTTTGTTGCTGTCTTGCACAAATCAATTCGTTGACTTCTTTATCACACCATTTTCACGTAATTGTGAATGCAAAGTTTCAATTTTGTAAATATTTGACATCGTCGGATACCTAGGAGGGAACGATTAACATTCATCTGCAGATCAGAATTTTTATATCTTGTGTCAAACTATAACCTACATGTATGATTTCCTGGGGTTTATATGTTTATTAGATATAATACTATATGTATTATTATTTTGCCACAAAAAAGATTACAGTTTTACTAATTTCATTATTGCAATCATCATTTTATGTCACGTATATAAAATATCAAAAGAGTGTGTATTTTCTTGAGAACATTACAGGCGTCCAAACATGAAATTTCTGCCGTTGTAGGCAGAAAAGTATTTTCGATACGGAAAAATATGGAACGCCACATCTGTCTTTTATTCACGCTTTTCGTGGTAACTTGTCAGAGGGATATGTGAACCTCTCTTTTCAGCGTGTTTACATGTCATGACATAATGTTGACTTGTCTATCTACCATTTGAATATGCCAATAAGCCATGTGATATTGTAAAAATAACGTCTTATTATATTGAAATAACATGCGAACTTCTCAGGAGTCCGTATTACTATGTTAAACGACAATGCTGATTTGTCTAACTTCCATTTAGATATGTCAATGTGCCATGCGATATTGTTAAAATAACGTCTTATTATGTTAAAAGAAAAAGTGAACTTCTCAAGACATCGTATTAATATGTTAAACGGCAAATGTTTTGGCATTAAATCTTAATCTTATTAAAATACATGTTTAACTCAATATGTTTTTAAGTTATGAATTAGGAATTCAAAAAGCCTTCTGAATAGGCCTTTTTCTCTTTTATCAAGGAGTTATAGAAGCCTAATGAGGGCTTTGATACTCTTAAGTAGGAGAGATAAAAACATTATTAGATAGAACTAAGTAGGAAATTTTGCTCTTAATTAGAAGAAATGTAAAAATAATAAACCTAATTACAACCAAGTGTATGTTTCTGTTACTACGGACATAGAAACAAAGTATGGGCGTAGGTTCGATGATATTTAAATTAATGTCAAATAGAAATGGTCAAAAAAGATAATAAAATAATAATTATTTTTGGCACATTTTGACCAGAAACTCATTAATTTTGGAGAAGTGTTTTATTAGTTCCCGCGATTAACGCTTATGCTTTTATTATAGTATATAACCAATGGCCATCTTTATCACAGATAAGGCAAACCAAACAATTGGACAAATACAACACAGAACTTAACGGAGCTCGACCATGTACATCAATAACGGAAATTGTCGAATCAAATTTATGGAAAAGTCACAGTTGTCATTAAAACATGTACATTATTTCAATCTGTGACATTACTCTCAGTAAGGAGTTTTAAAAGCCTCATTAGAAGAAATAAGTATATTACATGTATTAGGAGTTGAGAAATAAAATCTTAATTAGGACTTTGTAAGTTCAAACGAGGAAATCCAAAAGCTGAAATATATTTGAACTTTTTAACTTATAAATATGAGTTTATATAAAGAAAACATTAACAACTTTATTTCTCCTAAACCCAGCAAGGTAGAGGATATAGAAATACTAATCTATTTTTGAATTTCTTTATTCTGAATCTTATTTTTTCTATTTTTTTATCAGTTCTAGAAAATTTTAGCTTTAAGGACAAACAGCTATCTGTGCTCGAGTCTTAAAGATAATGACAAGTGCAACATCTCCTAATACACCAACGTTACTACTCAATCAGTATATAATATTCAAAATGAAAAAGTGATGAAACCAATAATCTCTAACGTTAAGAAAATTACAGCTCTGAGGTGATTTTATAGCTCCTTTTTACAACACTTACCACTTAATAATATGGAAAAAAACTGATAGAAAGTAAATCAATGACAATAAAATGTGAAAATTGCAAACTAGGTTTAAGTGTCAACATTTATTGACATACATAAAATGTTCATTAATATTTAGCTTTTTCAAGCTGTCTTTGTTTTGGTCTAAGAATTTTGATGTATTTTCTCTACCTGAACTATGTCCTTTAAGATCTTTCATTACTGTGAGTCTGCAAGCGATAGTTTTACAGTAAGACACTGTAAAAATCTGGAAGAAGGGTGATCCTTCGAAAGCATTAATCACCACAAAATAACATGAAATTTACAGACACATTTTGATTGAGTCTGCAAGCCGCACACCAACAACTAATTGGCAATAACTTAAAAATACCTTACTACACTATTTTCTTTTCAATTAAAATGTTTAACATATTTAAAACAAGATGTATCTTGTAAAAAGATACTCGGGCGAACTAAAGCTGGTTTATTTGCATATCGTACCTTAGGAAACATGGAAATAAAATCATAAGGATTATGATATTGAGCCCTTTTATTTAATTTTACGTTAAAATTTTTGACACATTAAAATCATATGCATAAGTCGACAAACACCATGTGTATTTTGTGTGTGTGTGTTTTTATTTTTGCTATTTCCATGCGCATGAGTAAACTGGGTCGTGGATGTAATTAAATGGTGGTTTGGTTAATGTTTGTAGCAGATCTGAAGCAGATTGCATGGTTATATAGAACTAATAATGTGAAGGAGTAGTCTTGGTTAATCAGAACTTAAGTATCTGACATTTAACTTGAAAGTAAAAGAACTTATGAATGTAGATAGTTCTTTAGATCAATCACAAATTAGACATACCATGTCAGAAAAAAAAATCTTTATGTTTTTTCCTTATTTTACAATGACCAAACAGATTCCGAGATTTCAGATTGTTATTTTAAAATGACCAGTAAAATTTTTACATATATTCAGTTCATCCCTTTAAATTTTACTGGAAGTCCAACCGAAAACAACAGACAGCATCCGTCCGAAAAATTACAATTTTATAGTAGTAATAAATACTTCCCACCACCAACGAGTTTTCTTTTCCTCACTACCAATTGCTGCGATTTCTTTTTTCAATAAATCGTTAATGAGACAACTGTATGGATGGACTGCTATAGAAAAACAAATGGGTCATACTTAACCTATTATAACAGAATTGCTATAAATTGGTCTTTCAACGGTGTTGGAACTTAGTATTGGACATGATCACGCAACTATTGGATTGTAAGGTGGATTAAAAAAATTGCTAATTTATGAATTCTAAACCTATTTTTTTTAAAAATGTCACTATTTTTTGAATGTTATAGAAATAGTCTGTTACTATAATTCTTACAGTTTTTTCATACTTTTGCTTTTGAAAGATAATAAATTGTAAAGTCGGTTTTGTAGGCTAGTTCATTTGACGAGATAATATTTTGTATTCACTGTCATTCGAGATAAACTGTTAGCATAGTGTCTTACATAGGCATCCTGGTATAAACGCTATCACATACTTAAACACGTAAAAGGCTAATAGTAACACGAGGTGTTAATGTCGTCTGACTGCAAAAGTGACTCTAAAGTACATTCAAAAGAAGCCGTCTCTGAGCATTACTTATATCATTTTTCTTAAATGCGCATTCACTCAGCCATTATGCAAAAATAAGACAGGCAATGTTTCGTAATGATTAAAATCATGCTTACTAAACCTTTCGCTTAATCATATGTTTTAATTTAATATTTGCGTGATCAAACGTTCAATATTAGGTGCTAGCATTATTGATATACCGGCTTTTATTTGTTTCAACAACAAATGAATTACCACCTACCGTTTCCATCAGCAGAAATTCGTACTGACGAGTTTTTTTATATTATATTGAAAAAGCAAATTGTTTTTAGCATTTGTTCCACTGGACAGGGAGGACTAAATAAAACACACAGGATTTTATCAAAAACTGTAATCATTGCAGTATTATTTGTAAAACAACAGTTTTTATTGAAAGAGATATTTTTTAAAACAATTATCAGTAAGTTGTCGAAATGCATACACCTCAGCTTACTTACATAGTGATACACATTGTAACGATGGCGTACGGACAAACGTACACAGACATGAACGATCTTCTAGGACATTTGTTCAATGAGACACGATATAACAAACTTCTGAGACCAATACACAACCAGTCCGTCCCGTTGCAAGTAAGTTTATTTCTTTATATCAATTACCTCATGCTGTTATTAAATTTAAAATAGTTTCAATGTTTTGTTTGATAACATATGATGCATTAGAGTATTCCGACAGTTATTATAACGACAATAAATCTTACGTTCTAATTACTAGTTAATTAGAATATCTATGGTCTTAATAGTGGTGTCAAATAAAGTGCAAAGCATATAGAAATGGAAAAAAAATGTGGGCTTATAAAAAATAAGCGGAGTGGACTTAATTGTGGATGTTTGATAATTTAAAGAAAGACAAGAAAATTCCGTGTCTTTATATGGGGTGGGTGGTCTTAATCCCGGTGCATTCAAAATATGTTTACTGCCGTAATAGGCTGCTTTACTACATGTTTTGAAGACTGACTGAATGCTGATCAAGCCTAGGCAATCATTTGATTTCTGTTTTCAATATACATTGTAATCATTATTGTTTTCGATATGTTTTGGTACGTTTTTTTAAATACACATTATTGAAATTATTAAATGTTAATATTTTAATCTACATGTACATGTATTCGTTTTCAACTTCATTGTGAATAGTGGATTTTCAAAGATTTGCCTCTGACTCACTTTTATAGATTCACATTTCGAACTTAATTTTCGGCCAGGAGCTAGTTGATTCTTAGTTGTGATAACTTTTTTCGAATGAAATAGAAAATACAAACCTATTGGGAAAAAGTTGTTGCTTCTTCTAGAATATTTTAACTTCATAACAAAAGTAACTACTTTTATTCACTTGATTTCTAATTTTGTAACATAGCCATTCATGGACTTTCTCTATTTACAAAATTCATACAATACTGTATATATTTTATAAACGCTCGCCAAATCTGCGAAAGTTTTAAAATGCTGAATATTCCAACTACCGATGCTACAAAATTGCATCAATTTTCATTATGATGAGTTGCAGGAGAACCATAAAAGGTATATGAAACGGTTTACCAATAGTGTTGCTACTTTCAAAAAGAATGCATTTTTAAAACTTCCATATCAGCTTCATTAACCTTTACAATAGAGTAATGTTATAACAACAAAAACACTGTTTGATTCAATAACTTTCTATGTGAATATGATAATATTTCAGGCTGATTTTACAGCGTATCTTCTAAGCGTAGAACGTTTTGACATCTCGACCAGGGAGGCAGTCATCACAGCCTACTATGACATAAGTTGGAGAGATGAATATCTTACATGGGATCCGTCTGAGTATGGAGGCCAAGAAATTCTCCAATTACCCGAAGGGAAATTCTGGATGCCTGATATTGTACTGACGTTACAGCCGGTGAGTACTGAAACATCAGTTTACTTCAACGGCGCATTTGCTGCTTGGGTTACGTACAAAGGGGACCTTACATTGATTCAAATTGGGACGTACCAGACAAGATGTAAAGTTGACACCACGCTTTATCCATTTGACATTCACCAATGTAATTTTCAGTTTATTATGCTGAGTCATCGCGTTGAAGATCTGAAGATACGATTGCCAACAAAAGCTGTTGATACCGACTTACTCAGGAAAAATGGTGAATGGTATATTGAAGATACAAATGTAACGGTGGTTGTTACTCCTACAGGTTTTAAAATAAAGGGCTACATTTCAACTGACATGGTAGACGTATCTTTCACTCTAAGGAGGAGACCGACATTCATTATCAATAACATATATGTTCCTATAATACTTATGTCAAGTCTAAATATAGCAACGTGCTATGTCAGGCCTGACTCCGGAGAAAGATTATCCTTCGCAGTAACATTATATTTGTCCCTGGTTTTCGCTACAACTGCAGCGATTGAATCGATTCCAAATAATTCACTGAAAATGCCATATATGTCATACGAAATACTAATGATAAACTTTATAAACACCATCGGCGTGGCTTGGAGTATATTTATAGTGCGCCTCTCAAATATAAAGAACATCGATGAAAAAAAGATTCCTAACTTCCTACTGAAAATGGTAAGAAAAAGAAATAAACTAACCCGGAGTTTTACTATGGAAACTGATGTTGAATCCGTGGGATCAGTTGATTTACCGAAATACGACGATGTTAAAGGTAACGATGAGAAATGTGAAAAAGATGCGGATTCGATTAAATCAGTAATTTGGAACGATGTAACCGGACATGACCTTGCTGAAGTAGTTGACAACATCTACTTTTGGTTGATGTTTATCGCCATATTTGCACTTCTTATTTCTTTTGCTGCAATTGTTGTAGTCCAATGGGCACGATCGTAAACGCACAATGGAATATAGAATGGTACATTTTTTTCTAATTCGTTTTCATTTTGCCTTTTTGCACATAAAAAGCACAATTTTAAATATCGTATTGTTTTTGTTTGATTCAAAATAATAAAAAAGCAGTTATGCTTTCCTTTTAATTCATATTTCTATTTCATACTCAATGAAGACTTAAGCCATTGCATGAATTTATTATTACCATTTTATTGTATGTAAAATGATTCACGCATTTCCAGATTTTTGTTTGAAGTGAAAATTTACTTCTTGTCAGGAAAGACTATAAGGCGCACGAGTTCTTCTATAAGTATAGATATTCAGTTTTCGATAGACGATGTTCTAAAGTATATTTTATCTGTATTGAATGAGCATGAATATAAATGAAATAACTCGTTTTATATATACCTTTTCATTTATTTCAGCTTTCGTTCAACTACAAGCATGAGCTTTGACATTTACGCCTTGATGTTTGATAATATCAGCATTTGTTTCAGTTTGATGTTGTAGGAAGTTAAAATCTTTTAAGATACGGTGAACTAATCTTAATTATTCTATGAGTGTACAATTTTATCTTTACACAAGGAAACGACGACCTGCTCTTGACGGGTCTCATGCGACTAGAAATCCTTAGACGCTTTTATCACTTGGTGACGCCGCCACTCAATGTATTATTATTTACCTTATGTAAGATAATGATAGTTTATTTTACATTTTCGATTAAGTTCATGTCATACAGTGCACGCGAAAGGAGAGTAACAATTTGCATAAGAAATTTTAGAAAAAAAAGAAAGAAAAAACGACAGCAAAGTGTTAATACCTTTATGTCAACGTTGAACTCATATGACATTTTTTAAAAAATCGCATGTTCGCATGTGGGCATATGTTATCTTTTATCTAAATCATATTTTATTGGAAATAAATAGGATTTCTACGTTTTAAACAAACTTTTGTGATGATAAGATGTATTTCCTTTGTCGACCGTCCCATGTCGCATTGTCAATTTGAATTAAAATAACTTTCAAAGAGGTCAATAGCAATAGTTTTTTACACTGAGCGTGCCTGCATGCGCATAAACGCATATCCTTTTGTATCAGTATAAACAAATTTCACTTTACAGAACAAATTGTATAAAATGTTAATACAAAGAAGTCTGGTTTAAAAAAGATGTTTATGACGGCATAGTTTTATCTCTTTTCCTATAAAAAAGGTTGCTAATTGATTCCAATAACTTGGGCGTTCCCTTCATGATCTGCTTATTAAGGTATCTCCTGATTTTTTTAGTTCCTTACTGGATTTCCCTATGGCCGTTCTGTGTGACAGGCTTTCTTTACAAGTCTTTCTTCCTTGTTGATTTTTGTTATTTTATTATGTGATGGACTTGCCAAGTCAGTCTATGTGCGGGAAGCTAAGACCATATTCAAATAGACTCAATCAGTCCAATATTGAAAGTATATTTGCCATTTATTTTAGCTACTTTTGTAAGAAATGTCTTGATGTTTTAACTAGATCTTATAAGGAACTGTACAAATAACTGTATCGAATAAAGGAATTATGATGTACTGCAATATGTCAAAATGGTTACAAGAATCCTTTACACCCTAAAACCTGTATACAAAATTGTTTTTGGATTGCAGTTATGATATGAAATAACGACATACTGCAACTGGAAAAAAATGACCCGAATTAAAAAAAATGTTTTCGTATTCACATGATAAAGAATTACAATAACGTTTAATTTGTACTGATTATTTGACTTTGTACTTAAGAAGTAAGTTGCTAAGTTGTTTATGCTGTATTGATATTGTGTATGTAATGCCAGTGCTCTAATTACATGTAATACACGTTATTTAAAATAAGTTATTACACATTGTACTTTTAAACGCAAATCATGATTAAAATTGGAACCTTCAAAAGAACAGACAGTCGTGCGTTTCACATTCAAAACTATTACAACACAACAAAAGAAATGAAAAAAAAAATATCAAAGAAGCAAAAGAGCTCAACCCCCACCCAAGAACAAGCAAACATCTAATCATCTTTCTTGGCTTGTGGCCCCTTTGACGTTAAAGAAAACAATTTAACATAATATTTAAGAACAAGTTCTCAAAATAACCGCTGAATTACATCTTAGTATTTATATTATAAAACCAATTTCTCTTATATTCGAAGATACATGATATGTTGTTTATACATTTTATGAGTATAACGTCCGTCTATACCAGCAGTAGTACAAATATAAAATACACCATTAGTTGACCGAAACTTTGTCGGAGAATAAAAATGAAATTAAAACATGAAGGTTACGTGCCCGTTCATTACAACTTACTCGTACACTTTTTGTATCATTCTTTTAAAACTCAAATCACTATGGATATTGACTCAAAAAGAAAAAAAGGATAAGTTAGCAATATTGAAAACAATATACATGCAATTATAATGTCTGAATGTGCGTAATAAATCTTTAACATATTGATTAGAATGGTAGATACAATGATAAAGTGACATACTGCTAATCAACGACACTCACTTTAGTCAGCATGCATTCAAATTGAAGATACATGTATCTCCTTGTTTGCTGTTGTTCTAATTGGTCAATCAATATGAATGCCAATTTCTAACCAACTGTTTATGGCGAGAATTATTTTTTATCTTGAAAGTTGTCAATTTTGACTGATTAAAAGAGAAAAATTATTGAAGTTATCTGTAAAAAATCTGGAGAACAAGTGATCCCACGGAAGCATTAATCAGAACAAAATTACACGAAAATAGAAGATTCAGTTTGATTTAGTCTGTATAGGAGGGATAATGAAAAAGTGCAACATCCTGTAAAAGTATGATAAAAAGATCAAGAAAGAAATGCGGCGCCCAATGAACGCAACCCTCATACGTAAACCATTCTCTAAATGACATTGAATTTTTTATTTGTCACATTCATTACTAATATTGCCGTTTTTTCAGATTAAAGAAACTAATGAAAAATATGATACATTTAATGATACTTTCCATCCAGTTATAATCGGATTGACCTAAAGGCATGTAGATTCTAATATTGATATTGCTAATGTGATGAGATAGATATTTCAATATTGAACCAAAATACAATGAATATCTCAGATATTTGCTCAACAGTCACGTGATTGAGACTGACTATCATAAGTGATGATCTGATGATATGAAATTAATAATATAGGAAGTGAAACTTCAAATTATGCCACTGACCGGATGTCCTTCTTTTAAAAATATATTCGGTCCAGAAAAATATAGATTATAACTATTCTCGAAGAATGTCCAAAATTGGAAAAAAATGTTGAAGGCTCGATCATTTAACCTTTAATGTACCACGTTACTGTCATTCTATGAAAAGCAGATTATTAAAAATGCGCTATCCTAAACGAGAAGCAATTGACAAAACTAAATAATTAGAATTTTGCAAGAAAATAAATGGTTATGAAGCCTACACAGACACGAAGTCAAAAGACCACCTTTAAAAGCACGCAACATTTACTCAGGGTGCTTACATAGTCAACTGTGTACAATCAGTATAAAATAAAAGAACAAAATATTGTGGAGGCCCCTTATGGAATAAAATCAAATTTTTTGAAAGGGCGACAGCAACATCTTGGGCATTTTCGCCGGTCATAATAGCCGATCATTCCGATTGGTATACAGGTATTTGATTATCAAAAGGGCAGACACTCACATTGATATTTCCATAGACTTACAATATAAGAATGGTCCCTTATCCTACCTTAAAATTCAGTTTTCATGCTAAAGAGGTATTTTTTCTAGCAGAATGAAATGCCTGACACATAAAAATGTTCCTGTTATATAGGGGTAGCCAAACATTTTTTTGCAAAATGAATTCAAAGAGGATTACCCCCCAAATTTTCTGCTGATCACAGGACTGACATACACTTTTTATAAATGCAAATATCCAAGTCAAAATTATCACAGAGACTCATGAAATATTTCATTTTCTTCAGAAAACATTGTATTGTTACTTTTTAAATTAGTTTTTATACTTAAAAATACCCCATTTTCATCCAATCGCCTCATGTATAAACTGAATCATACGGTTTTCCCTGCTCTTTTTTTCAGCCAATCGCTGGCCGTGTTACAATACCATACCCTGACCTAAAATGAAATGTCACGAACAATGAATAGCGAGCTGGAGAAATACGCAATGCAAACATATTCAAATGAAATTATCTAATCCGTCAAATTAATCGCGTTATTCGGTATTTTTTTATTAATCTTTTTGTGTAGTACACACAGTTGGTTATTGTGTATTGCTGTACCAATAAATAGAATGATGACATCAACATTGTGAATGTCCGAAATCTATTTATAGAAGTAGTTTTATTTTAACGAAACACGCTATGGTTATAAATAACGAACTGGAACTGGAGAATTTTGCAGGAAATGAAATATGAAAAATGAAACAAATTCAAACAACTAATTGCACTTTGGATATTATAGACCTGTATTCTTTGGGTATTATCGTAAATATTGATAGAATTTCAAGTTCCTGTGGAAAAATGATATTCTAATCACTCGCTTCCTATATATGCAACAATGACCAAAACATATCCTATTGAAATAACCAATGTCTTTTGCAAGCTTTACATCTGCCTCTGTTTTCGTTATAGATCATAAAGCGACAAGTCACAAAAGTTCTACATTAGAAACAATCAATTCAATAACATCAACAATATGAAAAAACGTGTAGCTAATTGGCTGTAGCAATTCAGCGTTTTAATGATAAATACTCGGATACTAATGCATTTATGTGTATACTACCAACAAAGTATCAAATACTTTTTAGATATTTGAGGTGGAAGCATGAGTAGAAATTGGATATTTGGTGTACATATATTCATGTTCATTACTTCTTTTTATCGTGTTTCATTACAGGAGGGGGTATTCCAGCAGATTGTAAATTAATATTGCTTTCAAAGAATTTACGTATCTAGTTTTAACAATACGTCTGCTGTTTTGATGTCAATGTTTGTTTGCAGCAAAGGATATCATCACTGCCTGTGTTAGTGTAAAGTTCTTAATATCTGGACGACATCAACCGGTAGAGGTGGATGTCTCAAAGAGTGACACAACTTATGAACGTAATATACATTCATGTGTTATGTAAATAAACTTAAACTAATTACTAAAGATGATACTAAAACGTACATCAACTATTTGATAATATAGCTCAGCTACATTAACATTAAGTATACACCAAGTACATAATTATACATTAAAAACAACATAATATATTATAAAAAAGAGATAAACGGAATCCCTAAAGAACTCCCAAAACGACAGAATTGGAAAAAAATTGCAGCCTCGTTTTGATTATGCCTATTCATGGACGATACAAGTGCAAGTTGCTGTCCACGCCTCCAAGCACCGGTTTTAGCAGAATTCAACATTAAAACATAAAAATGGTCAAGTTTTGAAGCATCCGCAGATGTGTCCATTTAGCGGTTAATATATAACTTGTACATCACTTAAACATCAAAGTAGATTAGCTATAGCCAAAGGCATAAATAGTATTCAATTTTACCTTTGATTATGAACGTCAAAAAATATTGCGCGAGAACGCTAATCTCCATCGAGTACATGCAGCTGATAACTGCCATATTTTGAACATGTTAACATATCAGTGAGTTCTCCAGTTTGTTATCATCTTTTCGTTGTTATTTTATATATATATTTACAGGAGCGTATATTTTCTATGGAAACCCATACCCATATCGGCAGTTGAAAAATTAATAGCTTGATATTTTATAAAAGGTGAGCCAAACTCTAGTCTTATTGGCCATAGCTTTCCATGAAATCTAGGCACATAATTAAATACATTTGTGAAATGAATAACTTTTCTACTATTATTTCATTAACAATAAAATCTATGGCTCAACTTTCAATAATTATATTATCAAAAAAAAGAAGGAAACATTAAGAAACGAAATACGTCTTATCGTTGATTACTTCTTTGGCTTTCTTTGTTAATTTATACCAATTTATCATGTATTTTCATCACTAAGAGGAAACACGGACCATACAAGTGACAAATCAGTATGCCATTAGCCTTTTATAACGGTATGTTGATTTTGTCGAAAAGGAAATACAAAAAAGTTAGCTACAAAACAAAGTCATTAATATTTGCTATCGGAATAAATTAAAAACAAACATGATTGCTAAAAGATGTTTTCTAGGTTTTGTAGAACACGTGGCCTACTTGTTTCGGACGTTAACCTTTTCACAATAACAATATTTGCTTAAAGATATTTTGTGATATTGAGCCCATTTATCATCCTAAATTATTATTATTCAGAGGAAGCGTCAACCATACAAATGACAAATTACTAAACCATTAGCACTTTTAACAATATGCTCTTGTTGTTGTTTTCCTTTTGCACAGAACAATGAAGATGAATAGCAAAATAACATTATTTTTGTTCTATTTGTGTATAAGCTATTTCTTAATGTAAGACACTGTTAAAGGAGTAAGCAGTGTTAATAATTATTTGTTATGGCAACATCAGAGCCAAGGATTTTTTCCATACTGAATAGAGATTTTTGCTGAAACGTGCAACTTTTAAACTCCATACTTCTGCCTGATTTTGCAGCTGACGCTAATAAAAGCTGTTTTGCACTTGATGGCCTTGACTAAAAGGACAATGTGATCTTGTTTGTTTTTCTTTAAAAAAAAGAAACAAATTTAGTGCAGCTGCTACCAAAATAAATAATGGAACCATTGCTTGTCAGACAAAACGCCAATTTGAAAACGTTGTAAAGCCGATGATTAAAACACTCTTTTATAAATCAAATATTTTTCAAATTCAAGGTAAGGATAAGAACAGAAAAAGACTAAGTCTTATAAGATTCTACTCCTTTTTAGTGTATGTTTGTAATGTGTAATATATAGGGAATATCAATATTTTGGAAAAGATAAAGATGCGAAAATGTGTAAATAGTATACAGCAATCGAAAATGACTACAAATTACTGATTAAATGTGATGTAGAAGCCAGCAACACATAATTAAATCGCAAAAAATCAACCTCCTTGACACTTATAGATTATATATTTTATTATTTAATTTACAACACTTTTCATCTTCCCTTATCATTATGCATTTCAACCATCAACATTTCAGACAATTGCTTATTTGACTTAATGAGTTTTTCTAATATCAATGTAAGTCTGTGTGCTAAATTTATGTAGATCTTAAAAATAAAATATTCAAAATATACATACAAAATGTTTATAATATGATATAGTATTGTATTTTGATTAAAAAAGCTTATAAATTATAAAATTTTTAATATGCGTTACATGTATAGCTGTGTAAGTACATAAAAGCAAACAAGATTGAGTCCCTTAAAGAAATATTGAATATAATTCATTAAATTGAAAACAAAAGCAAAAAAGCAATTGTTATAAATAATATGCCATTTGCCGATTACAATCCTTTTTTGACCCGCTTTTGGAATATTATATTAATCGAACATAAATAATACACTTAGAAAAGTTAGATCACAGATACTACGTTGACCCATTTTAGAATTTGTACCAAGGAAATATGTGTCTGTTGATAACATAGGCCCCTGACGCAAGCAATATTAGATTTCAACGTTGATAAACTTTATCTCCGTTTGTTGCGAGTCTACTGTATTGATTCAGTAAATTACTTTAAAGGGATATACAGGCAAAATTATGACAAAAATACAAAAAAGATCTTCTGTACTCAAATCACCCTAAAATGACTTTTCCTAAAGTCCCAGCATGAATTTCTGTATAGATTCTATATATTTTGGGTTTGAAACTTAAATATATCTATATATGTTGAACGAAATTTGGTCGCCAACAGAATCACCAAATAGTTTAAATACAAGTCATGTGATTTGAACAAACCCTGGAAGTTACTATAACAGGTATTGCAAATATTGCATGATTAAAACAAGTCTAAGTAAATGTTCTTTAACGTTTCCAGAGTACACAGTAACAACTATTTTAAAATCATAGCGCTCTAACCTGACCCACGCGGGTCAAGTTAGGAAAACACCATTTTATTCTTTATATGGAGAAAAGTTTTGTTCTTTTTACTGTTTAGTGTATTCTTTTTGATGACATTTACAGAATAATGAATGAGAAATTAAAAACTAAGAAATTAAAATTTGCCTGTGTCTCCCTTTAAGTCAAATAGTTACTGTCATGAATTGCGTAAATATAAGTTTGACAACGTGACTAAAGCAGCCCTCAGCTTGTCCAAAGGTTAGTATATTAAGTTTTAGACACATCGTTTTATATAATTGTCAAATCAAAAGAATTAAGGTGGAAAATATTGCCACTGATAAAATACATAAGCAATAAGGAAGCCGCTCTATACCTCTCATCTACCAGTACACTCATTTTAGACGGCGATTCATTCCCCAAACTTTTATTTTTTATAAACGAACGTAAATAACATTAATAGCTCTCGGAATGCAGTTTCGAAGTTGGCTTACGATGATATGATGCACTTTTCCAAGAAAAACATACTGAAATGCTTAGTTTGAACCAACACATTATTGTTTTTTTCTAACAGAAAATAAGAGCTGAGGCCTGCTTTAAAGAATGTTCTTTCAAATGTGATTTTAAGTGTTTTAGTTTTAGCAAATTTGCCAATGAACATGTATTTTCATACCAAGTTTCTTCAAGAAATACATTTTATCCGACTTGTCTAACTTGTCATTATTCTAAAACACAATATGTTTTATGACATTATAAAAATTGACTTTATTACAGGGGCGTGCGGGATAACGCACTTTTTCATCATCTCTCCTGTACAGACTCCATCAAACCGAATCTGCAAGGAACATGTTATTTTGTTGTGATTATTACCTCCTAGGGACCACACTTTCTCCAGATTTTTGTCAAAGAAGCTATTTCTAACTTTTGCATTGCGATACATAATTTATAACATTTTTCTTTTATAAAACTTGAAATGAAACATTTTAGCAATAATTTTTTTTTCCGCAGCAATTGATACTATCAAAACAATTAATCAATAGTATATATTGCAGGTTTCACAGCAGTTGAAAATATAGAAAAAGGTTCTTCTCCTCACTGTCAGGTTTTACTCAGGCAAGATATACAATTCTGTTAATCTATGGTTGCAAAGTGTTTTTTATACATTTAAACTGATTAATGATATTAATTGACTGTGTCATAGCTTTTAATTAACAGCAATTATATGCCCTTTTCTTTGGAAGACAATTCATATGCAGACAATTCGTACTGACTATAAATTTAAAAAAATGTCTAAAACACAAATCGCTGCAAGCAGTTTATCACATGAAAATAAGTGTTAAATTTGCATTGGATTCAATCTAATTCTTAAAAACTGAAATAGTTCTTATTTTTGAAACAGTATAATGTACAATAGTTTGATAAAAGGTTAATCAATTAGTTATTGCAATGTATACAATTTGGCTCAAACTTATACATTTAGTAACGATGACGCGTGGACAATGTTTGGTTTGGTTTTACGGTGCACAAACACTAAACAGGCATTGTTGCATCGGAACTGACAGGAAAGATGATGTTAGCTAACTTGAGGTGTAACAAGCTTAAAGCAACACCAAGGGTCAAAACCACCTGTCTTGCTGAAGCTGAGAGATACATAGAATCCAGGAATTCGACCCCATTAGTCCCCTGTTTCGACGACGCAGAGATAAACTTTGACAGCAATAATGATGCCTCGACAATTAAAGGAAACCCCTCAGCCACAAGGATGCTGCGTGGACAAACGTTTACAGATATGAATGATCTTGTAGGACATCTGAATAATGCGACAAGACACAACAAATTTCTTTGATCATAAAATATGTCAGGTTAATGGTGAGTTAATTTTTTTCATAAGTAAGCAGATTCTGTCATTACATGTGAAGTATTCATGAATACCAAAGTTATGAAGAAGACAAAACTCAGTTAAAAAAAATATATGAAGCATTTACGTATCAATAAAGCTCTATTTCAGATTTTACAGCTAGTCTTAATAAAGTTTATCAAATGTTTTCAGTAATGGAGGATTTAGAACACATTTTTAAATAGTTGCTATGTATTTTATATGTGTTGCTATATGTTTTTGTACTTTTATGTCATTGGTTTCGTTACTCTGTGTGTTGAAGTTCATCACTCCCAGGATGAGAAAGACGTTATATTATCCTATTATCTTTGACGACCAGATTCAATAACAAAAACGAGTTTGTGACTTTGACAATTTGTTGTTAATTATGGATGTTCTTTATTAAAGAGATGTGTTTCGACTGTACAATGTTTTACCGTGTCATTTGTTTTGTATGACACACCTTATATTAAGTAATGAAATAACTAATAAATGATATGAAATGTTATGTGATCATTTTGTTAGAGCAAAATATTCTCTAGGTTAAATGCGTTTGCTATGGTCACATAAATACATTTAGAAAAATAAAAACTACATAATAGAATTTATTATTTTACTTTACATGATAACTACTACAACAGATAGTAAGTTATTCTGGGGAACAACTGAACAACCAATACAGCTCCACTGTCTTTATGCTTCTAATAATTATCTCCCTTATTCGCACAGATTTCAATACCATATTTTTTATGTACGGTATTTATACACGTTTAACTATCAAATGTGACATTATCTAGATAAAAACTGTAATAAAAAACTACGAAAGAAAGACATAAATTTAGTTTACTAAAAATATTATACTATAATTGACATCAGTTGAGATACTTATTTTTTTTGTAACTATTATAATACATTCATTACTGTATTCTACAACAGGATTTTGCAAGTACTCTTGCCATACCTTTATTGTTGCGGCGACCTGGGTGTATTGCATTACAGATGTTTTTGCACGTAAAAAAACCGAAGTTTTTTATGAAATATAAAAACCACTTAGAGAGTATGATTATCACCGTATACACCGTAATATGAAAATTAGATTGTTCGTCTATAACAAAAGGAGTCCAAGGTGCGAGTGATAAAGACATTTGTTAAAAGCACAATTTTATATGTTTTGTTATATAATGTTGGGCTTAACTGTAGCGTTAAAAAAGCTGCTGTAGAAAGATGTAGACAGTGGCTCGCAAGCGAACCTGAAAACCTCACATGGGAGATACATGTAAGAAACTGTTGTGTTAAATGCTCTACTATATGGACATATACATGTGTTTATTTGGTAACAAATTAAAGCAATACTTATACCTACAATTTCTTAGATTTCAATATTCTACCGATTGTACATATGAAATAGACTATATATTAATTTGCTCATAAAAAGGTAAACATATTTGGTTGACACCACTTGATTGAACGTAGGATTAAACTTATTTGGTAATTATTTGCAGTTATACTGTCGTGCCATTTCAAACCACACTAATGTCTTTAATTGGGTAGCATCATATCATATTCGCAGGAACATACGTTTTTTGTTGTAATTATACTGTTTGATATAATGTTTTAACGCACAAATTCAGCGTCGCGAGATTCCTTAAAAGGCCTGTTTGAAGTCATTCCGATTAGTATTCATCTAAGAGGAGTTTAAAAAAACAAACGAGTGATATTTCGTCAAGTTTGAGTTGATAAATTGAAGCAGGGAATATAAATGACTTCCATTAGTGTCCTCGGTCAAAAGTCACTGTCCACCGATTCAATGACCTCAATTTATTCACCCCTTTTTTACAAGCATATTAAGTACCGAGCAGATATCATGACAGGAAATAATGTATCCCATAAATTTATCCTTAAAATTATCATTTGACAATCCAAATGTATTTCATAAAAAAGAGAAAAACGGGAAAAAATATAAATATTTGTTCCTTCACTTAAAAACACGTAATAGAGCTGATAAAAACATAAATTTAATAGTCAGTCGTAATCCTCACTCTCATATTTCTTTTTGTTAAATGCATTAGTATTTTATTCAACACACATATACCAAAATAAACAAAAAGGTTTCAAAGTTTTATTCGAACATTTTTATTATGATATGTTACATTACTTAATTTTATTCAATTTATGGAGTCTTGAAATTAAAAATAGGCTAAATTGAGTATGATATGCATTTAGAATAGAAATTTTGGACTCTGAAAATGGAAATAAAGATATAATAGTTAAAATATGCATTTAATATAGATATTCTGAAAATGAAAACGCGGTTATATTTAGTACGATAAGTATTTCATATGTATTTGATTGAACTTCTGAAATAAAAACGCAGCTAAATTGATATAATTATATTCAATAATGATTTTTATTCGAACTTAACACGGTTCAAACGCTGAAGGTTCATTGGTCATATTTTATGAGGTGTAAAATTAAACTGAATATTAATCCTATGTTGATTTAATAAATAATTCTAGCCTCTAGACTTTCATCAACGTATCTAGTATTTATTGACTGATGCCATTCATATGTAGTAGGTACCTTGGGTTGTTCTCAAACTGTTTTGCAAAATGAGGGATCTCTTGGGTCGACGTCGTGGTCACTTTTGCTTAAAATAAATTATATATTTATACCTTTTATGCTTTTATATGTTGACATAATTAAATCCTTTTCTGTATTTAAAAGCCTTAGCAATTGTGCAGATTCGGGAACTGCATCTATCGCCTTAAGCCATGTTTCTTGTTTCATAGTTTTGTGACGGAAGACATAATGTCACAGGTAAATAGTTTTTTCACACTTTCCTTTTCCGGAGAAATCATCATTCTGTTATAAAGCTAATAGCTTACTTATTTAGCACTTTGTTTACATTTCCCCTTAAAAGTGAACATGATAGATCGTTTGACAAGCAAATCGAACTGAGCAATACGTTATGTATGATCAAAATTATTTTTTTCTATTTAATAAGTATAAGAATCGAAATATTCTATTCGAACGTTCTTTTTACACCCAACATCTGAATATTCACTATAATTTCAATATCAAATTCATTTTTACCGACCAAGCCATATATCAGCAGAAATCAGAATTTAATTTTTAAAATGATGTTAAATTTAGAAAAGTGAAAAGTCCGTACCTCAGTGGTCATGCCAGTATGAATACATAAAGACATTCAAAATAAAATGTATGATTTGTTCTGTTCAATTAAAAAATTCTGCAATATATTTTTGGCAAGGTCGCATTGATTTCTCTTACACAAACTAAGCATATTTAATAAGAACTTCATTGATTTAAATAAATTTAGAAGTATTTACTTAAAGATAAGCACAGTGAATCTGTAAAATAACAAGAAATTGCTTTAAATAAATGGCTTACATGTTTTTAAGTACGGATATGCCAATGTTTCTAGTAAAATATGTTTATAGATTATTTGTATTCATATGTCAGTCAGTCCGCAAAGCTCAATTAGTTAATGGGTGAGACTTGTAGTAATGTCCTTAAGTTCTTAAACACTTGATACGCAAAAGAACCAAGAGAAGTTTCTGGCATTGGGGCATCTTTCTGTATGTGTGTCTTGCACTATCCTCCGAAATCCGAAATGACTCATCCTCATTTGAAGGACTAGCCCGTATGAGCAAGCGGTGGAGTGTATAAATTAACGAAAATACACACATACATATCCATGCGTGATAATGTTTGTAAAGGGTATTTTGTTTCCCTTGTTTCGTTCCTTGACCTTTATTTAGCGTTTTTGTGAAAAAAGTCGTTTTATGAATAAATGAGGCCTCATTTTGAAATGACCTTTTACAAAGCAAGAAAATTACGATCTAGCATCTTATTTGCGTGCAATTTATTCCAAGAAATAAATGGACTCCCTCGCTAAAAAGATTTATATTTTCTGACAAAAATCAGCACGACAATAAAAGCTAATGGGTTACTAAGTCATCACTTGAGTGGTCCATGCTTCCTGTTAAAAGTGGTGACAGATTATAAATGGAAGAAGCCATAAGAAGCAATGCGTCATTTTATGTACAAAAACATCTTTCTAAACTTAACAAAAGATATAAAAAAAACATCTTATTAAAACTGACAAAAGTACTGTAAGTTTTCTTATTGATTTTGTTTTACAATTACACAAATTTATACAGAAATAAATGACCTAAAATCTAAATAGGAGTTTTGTTAACAAAGACACGGTACAAGCTCAGTCAAGGTTTGTTAATTTTTCTTATCATATCAAATTAACTAGAAATGCAAAGGCACTTATTTTTCTTCTCTGGCATACAAGGTTTTGTTTAGATTTACCCATTAAAATTAACACTTACGTTGGAAAAGAAAATGTTCAGGTTTTTTTTCAATTAAGAAATTGTTAGATTGTTCCTTAAGGAGAAAACATATATTATACTTGTTCTTATTTTACATGTGTTGTGTTTTGTATTTTAAATATGAAAGCATGTATATTATAGGAAAAATGTAAAAAAGATGAAGAAAAGTAGCCAACACAAACTGTATATAACCTCTTCAAAACAAATTCTAATCCCAACAAAAACAATTAATATCGAAACACCGTTAACTGCATTTATATCACATCGGTCTTTTTGTGCCGGTTGTCACCGTCTTATGAATACATCTACTGATGCTAATACTTTTTAAATAACACGCATGGTAAACATGTAAATATGTGATTCTTAGGTATCTTAAAAGTTCTTCATGCATTGTATACTGTTTCGTAACCGATGTTCAAATGTATTTAGGTCTGACTATCAAATTTCTATCCATATTAACTTAAACGGTTTCATTCGTTGGTTTACTAAATATCGACGCCAAAGCAAGCATGAAAAGTTTAAAAGATTTAAATGGAGTCATAGAATACTTCTACATTATGCTATTGTTTGTTATATACTTTAACACGTTATATCATGCAAATATTTTATAATATGTTAGATAAAATCCTTCCATTTCATTACAAAAGTAGGAATTAAAAATATTAGGTTGATGAACAGTTATTATAGTCATTGCTGAGCAAACCATTGTAAGGCAATATTTTGAATGTTACAGTACAAAGGCTGATAACGACTAAAATAATACTGTTAATACCTCATTTGCATGCAATATATTTCAAGGACAAATTATGAAACTTAAGTTGTTTTTCAGGTAAAAACAATCTGTGTTTCTCTTTATCCGAAATAAACACTTAATTCTCAAGTTTTTGTACATAAAAGATTGATGGCTTACTTATTTGTCATTTGTATTGTCCACATTTCCTCTTAAAATGGTAGATGATATTGAATAGGCTAAAATTTTCAAAGAATCATAAAGATGTAATCTATAACCAAATGTTGTACGGTTTCTCTATGTAAATGTGGCTATAATCAAATGTTGTTTGGTTTCTCTATGTAAATGTGAATATTATCAAATGTTATACGGTTTCTCTATGTAAATGTGACTATTATCAAATATGTTGTTTGGTTTCTCTATGCAAATGTGACAATGTTTCAGATCAAGCTGTGACTTGTAGTCTGCTTTGTTACACACTTCACGTTTATTCAATGCACTTCCAGAGGAATAAGAAAGAATATCTGTGACGAACAGTAAAATAAATGTTGTTTCCGTAATCGTATGGCCGATTCTTGAAGTAAAGGGGAAAACACAGAATGTCAATGTTGTCATAAAAACTTTACATATACAGAATACAATGTACTTGAACAAAATATTATGCGTCTTATTTTATTTCAGTTAATTTAACTATTTATTAATGTTTTGGTACATGCATCATTAGCCATGAAGGTAATTTAAAAAAAAAGTTCTTTCAAGCGGACAAGTTGCTTTTTCATTAAGTTTATGATGCACAGTTATTTGCATGTTATACATTAACAAAATGTTACATTTCTATGACTTTTGTGACTAACGACTAAGAAAACAATATAATTATTTTTTAGTAGTAAATAAAGGTATATCCAAGTTTAAGTTTTTACAAAAAAAATCAACATCGATTTTCGATAACAAAACGTTATGCATTATGTATTTCTTTTCTCCTTTATATAATAATTATTTGCATAAGAACTGAAAGATGTGTTATGTATTTTATTTTTAAAAAGGCATCATAATTAATCATTGGAACTTATGGAAGTCAGCATTCCAATGTTTAAATCATTCTACTCAGTAGAAGGAAATTTTTAAAATATTTCATACAGACACGATTATTTTGTTGTTAAACGATGCAATTCAAACTAATGTAAAAGCAGCGCAGAGAGATAAAAATAACGTTTAAATGGCTAATTTTGTGGATTTTTTTTTACATTTTGCTTGCAAATATATTATGAAAACATACGCGTTTTACAATTTAATTTTCTCACAAAAAATACAAATAAGCGAGTCAATAAACTTAACTTTCAACAAACCAGAATTTTTTTGCACTCAGCATCACCATTTGGCCAATACTTTTAAGAGCATATTTAAATAAACAAGATTTTACTATGGATTATGTTTGTTTTGTTGTTACTGAAATATAATTTTATAAAAATCCTTTAATCCATTCTTGAGAACGCCATCCTAACATACGAGTTTTTACGGTATATTGAAAAAGAGAATCGCTATAGGCAGTTATTTTACTAGACAGTTAGGATTAGAACTGATATTGTAGAGTATAAAGTGTTGTGAAAAAGGCAATATATTTGTTCAAAACTATTTTCCTTGCTTATAAAATTCTGTCAATTTTATCAAGTATTTATTGCGATGGTTACACTTTGGCTCAGTTACATTCTTGTAAATATTGTAACGATGACGCGTGGACAAACGTACACCGAAATAAACGATCTTCTAGGACATTTATTCAATGAGACAAGATATAACAAACTTCTTCGACCAATACAAAACCAATCCGACCTGATTAAGGTAAGATTATTTTATAAAATAAAAAAAGATAAAAGCAACAACAGAAATAGATAAATTATGTTCATCTATGCATCTGTCAAAATTACTTACAATGCTGAAAACAATATTGACAAACAAATGGCTACATAAAAATTCAAAAAAGGTTTCAACTGCAAATTTATCTTTTTTCCCATATGATATATATGTACAATCCGGCAAAATACAATGCCAGTACTGGTGGTCGAAATAAACCCCCATAAAGTAGCCATATGCTTTATGGCTTTTTATTTTTTCACCTAAGTGTATATTTTCCAAACTGGCTTTTTCTATTGATCTAAATCGGGTATTTATGTTTTTGAACGAATGTCTGTAAAAATATTGACTGGAAACCGTTTTTCTGTTTATTAGTAACTGTGACCCAAAAGCAATCCAGGGATGGGTACAATTACAATTATTTAATATAATTTAATTAATTACAATGAAGTATTAAAAATCATATAATTTTAAATATTTGTTAATTGAACCAAAACTCAATTACTTTAATTGAAATTAATTAATTACTTTGTGAAATTTTTCATTTAATTGTCAATTTAATTCAATTAAATTCAATTAATCTGAAAACTGTGCACATTAACCATTGATCTGATTTAAGTAAAATGCATACTTTTCACCTGTATTGTCTTATATAGATAATCTTTCAAGAAGTGATAACTGATAATCACCTGTCAATGATTTTAATACAGGTAGCTTTTCATGAGTATTGTCATGATTTATATAGCCTAAGGTATATACTGGCAAGTATTTGTTGGTGACTATTGTTAACATTAAAACTTGCCAGAAGTAAAAAGTATCAATCAAGGGCTCACAAAAGTATTCACTCATCTTGCAATTTTTCTACAAAATAGTTTCAACACAATATTGGTACATTCAATAAAAATACGAGTCTGATCCTCTTACATATTGGTCATTAAATTGCCAATTGTCAAAGCTTTCAATTCATTATCTGGCTCTACCAGCCTCATCTGCACCTGTAGAGAGACTGTTCTCTATTGCAGGCAACGTTTTTCGTCCTGATCGCTGCAATATGAGTGACAAAAATTTTGAAGCTCTAATGTTTGATAAATGTAACAAGGCATTATGAACAGAAAACAGACTGATGAGATTGATTTAATGTTTTCAAAGTGAAAATAAATTTTTCTTTATCTGGTGTGCTTTGTAACTATGTTAATTTTTATATTAAAGCATTTTAATTAGAAAATAATTAATTGTTATTAATTATTTTTCAAATTTAATTGCAATTAATTAATTACAATGTGAAAATTCATTTAATTGTAATTGTACTGTAATTGGGAAGATTTATATTTTAATTGTAATTAATTAATTACTTTTAAAAATAATGGTACACATCCCTGAAGCAATCCAAAATGAGGTCTCTGTCTCTACATAAGGAAGAAGAGTGAGTAGAATATCTAATTTGTATTGAAGTTAAGACTGGGAACCATTTCTCTTCTTTAAGTAATAAAAACTTTAACCCTTTTTACCCAAAAGCAATTCCAAGTGATGTCTATACATAATCTTACCATATTATACTAAATTTGATTACATACAATACTTCATTTCTAACTTTAGTTGTCAACCGGAAACCACTTGTTTGACGCCCGCCGAAACGCCCGAACGCCCGCCCGCCATTCGCCGAAATGACATAATAATAAGTTGAAAACCTAGCTAATAAGGGCATTGCATAAACTAAGACTAAATGTACATTTGAATTAAATATCATTGATGGATGTAAATGTCTTGAAATTTCAGGTAAATTTCATTACGTATCTACTAAGCGTCGAACATTTTGACATCTCGACCGGAAAGGTGATAATCACAGGTTACTTTGAAATCATTTGGAGAGACGAATATCTAACATGGGATCCATCTCAATATGGCGGTAAAGGAATTCTTCAATTACCAAAAGGGAAGATCTGGAAGCCTGAGGTCGTACTGACGAAACAACTGGTGAACGTTGAGTCTTCAATTTACAACAGCGATGCCTTTACTACTTGGCTTTCTTACAAGGGAGATGTTACACTGATTCACATTGGAACATACCAGACAAGATGTGAAGTTGATACCACGCTATACCCATTTGATATTCACCAATGTCACTTCCAATTTATTGTGTCAAATCATAGAATTGAAGAATTGATAATTCAATTACCAACAGCAAATATTAACACTAAACAGCTACAAGAAAATGGTGAATGGTATATTGAAAATACAAATGCAGCGGTTCTTCACATTCAAGAAGAAAGATTTGAACATATTTCAGTCCCCATGGTTGACGTATCTTTTACTTTAAAGAGGAGACCGACATTCATAATCAATAACATATATGTTCCTATAATACTTATGTCAAGTCTAAATTTAGCAACATGTTATGTTAGGCCAGACTCCGGGGAAAGACTATCGGTTGCAGTAACTTTATATTTGTCCCTCGTTTTCGCAACAACTGCAGCGATTGGCAAAATTCCAAATAATTCACTGAAAATGCCTTACATGTCATACGAAATTCTGATGATTAACCTTATTAATACAATCGGTGTAGGGTGGAGCATATTTATAGTTCACTTAGCAAATGTTAAGAGGGTTGATACAAAGAGAATTCCAAGCTTCATATTAAAGGTGGTGATGAAAAGGAGAAATTTGTCCATATGTTCGATAACTGAACCTGAATCTGTAACTGACGATGTACTTGCGTCACTGACATGCGATGACGAGGTGAATGAAAAAGCAGTAGATTCGTCTAAACCTGTAATTTGTAACGATATTACTGGACAAGAAGTTGCCGAAGTTGTTGATAAAATTTACTTTTGGTCAGTTTTTATTGCTATATCTGTACTTATTTTTTCTTTTGGTGCAATTGTGGTCATCAAATGGATACAATCGTAAAACAATCTAATTCAGGGATAGAAAACTCAAAAACAAAATCGTCAAACACCATCAACTATAAAACGACGAACATTTTGTAACACGTTGTTTGCAAGAAGAATATGTTAAGCACAACTAACTGAAGCTGTTTCTAGGCAAATAAATGTTCCGTTTTTATCTTTCTGATTAAATAAAATATTGTTATAGAAGCTAAAAGTCCATTAATTTGTCATTTGCTTGGTCCAGATTTCTTCTCAAAATGTTTTTAAGTTACACATTGGCTTCATTTAACAAAGAAGCCAAAAAAGTAATCTACAATAAAATGTTGTATGGTTTCTTGGTTTCTTGATGATTTTTTCACTCTCGATCACTATAAAACCATTATAGCGATCTTGACTAATGAAATCAAACAAATACCTATTTTAAGGATGTTATTATGAAATATTCAGCTTTATCGCTGGATGACATAATATTGCAAACTTACAAACAAGTTAATTTTTATGTACGATGGACAAATAGATATTACATTTCTTTATCAGTGGCGTTATTGTTTGAAACTATTAAAACTGCCATTTCAAATCCAATGTTTTAAATCTTAACGGGTTGAATGTTTTCTTAAGATATGGCCACCCTAACAGGCACTATAAGCCACTGAAAAATTGACAACACAGATGTTTACACTAGAAATGTGTCGTCACACCACGGATGCCCCTGCATGCAGCCAAAGTTTCAAACGTTACAATATTAAGTTCCACATTTTTTCCACAAACTATTTTTGTTTTCATTTTAAGTTCAAAAACCCTTAAAACTATTCAATGTTAACACAAAGCATTTTCATACCAAGTTCAAGGCACTGAAACAATTCAGTGTTAACCTCTTGTAAATTGCATATTGCATATTTAAAGCCAAAATAATGACTACATTTCCTCAAAAATATGAGTGCTGAAACTGAAAATCCAAAATTTTTCCAACATTCAAGAGAGATAACTTTGTCCAAAATCATTGAACTACGACCATATTCAAACTTTACCTGATTATTCCTAAGATGTATCAATATGTCAATTTTGAGTTGATAGTGTACAACCATTTGAGAGATAATGAATGGAAACTAAAAAATTCCGATTTTTTTTTCAAAGTTCAAGAAAGATAACTCTATCAGCTATCATCAAACTAAGACCAAAATCAAACTTGACCAGTATGTTTTTATGAAATATCCATCTATTTTAAGTTTGAGTTGAATATACACAACAAAGTGAAAGAGGCAATACTCCGCCAGAAATCGTCGAACCATGAAACTGAAAATTAAACAAGGGGCAAATCTTTGTCAAAACTCATCGAACCATGACCAAATTCGAACTTGACCTGCAACTTTTCTCATAATATATCCATGTGTCAAATTTGAGCTGAATGTGTGCAACGTTACTAAGATAATGAACGGAAACTGATGATGATGGAATGACGGAAGGACGGAATGACTGAAGGACGGAACAGGGTAACACTTTATGCCCCAGCAATTTTATGAATCTAATCATGGATGTTAGAAGGTACCTTTTTCAGAAAAAAGAAACCTTTAGATAATCTACAATATCATTCTTATGAAAAATGTTTCCATTCTGGTAAGAAACAAAAAATGACATTCAGCTTACAATCCACATTAAGCACAATAATTGTTTCTTCTCAAAATTTATGAAATATGTATGAAAATGTTACCCTACTCTACACATTTTAACACTTGTTTGATCAATTTCCTACATTGAGAGCCCAATTTAAAATCCCTAACATTTATTAAAATGAGTGCCTGTTTTTTAAGTTTCCCTTTGTTTTCTTCAAAGTATTTTAGTTGATCTTGTATTTATACCGCGATAGTTTTGATCTTATTGCACTTTGAAAACATCTGGTACTATATTTGTTATTTGATTTAGAATCATTTAGCAAATAAATAGCTATACATGTATTGATTTAAGAATTAAAATCAAACACTTTTTCTTCCCAAAATGAATATGAAAGATAAATAATGTTTAAAGATAATAATAGAAGTAAGAAAAAAGGTTGACCCTTCTCGGGCTTGAACCCATGGTCCTAAGTTTGAATGTATTTAATTGTAGTTCTAGCCTATTTGATTACTCTTCAAAGCGAGGTAATGCATTAGGATGGTCACATTTCAAAAACAAAGAAATTCCGATGAGAAGGTTTTTTTTTATTTTACAAAAAAAGTGAAAATGTGAAGTAACAATGTCGTTAGAGTATTAAACAGGCAATTATATCTACGCCACGTGCCATAAACATTTAATCTAAAAACTAATTAAGTACAATTTTAAAGAAAAAACATGTAGCTTAAGTAATGATCTAAGTTAAGAAACAACAGTACGTGTGATTAATTACGAAAAAGCAAATGTCAATCCCGTCATCCAATCAAATATAATTTAAATATTATTATCATTTATATAAAAAGCAGTCTAAACAATTAGAAAATTTGTTATTCTTTTGAAATGTCATGCAATCATATTGCGTGATCATTAACCGATTACAAAATTCTTCTATCAACAATAAAAGGGTCTATAATGTATTTTTTTCTTTTAACAGAAAACAGAAAGAATCATCAATAACTGTTGCCTTGTAAACATCAATATAAACGAGTAATTTACGATATATTGAGAAAAAGATTCGCTCTAGGCTGTCGTTCAGTTCAACTAAACATAGAAATCGGAACACGCATTGAATCTTTCTAGTGTTGTACGACAAAACTTATTTCTCATTTTCTAAAATAGTTGCAGTGAGAAAAGGTTAATTTTTGCTCATAAGTTTTTGCAATGAAAAGACTTTGGCTGATATACATGCTAATTGTATTTGCAACTATGACAAAGGGAGAGACGTATACTGAAATGAATGATCTACTTAGGTATTTGTTCGATGATACAAGATACAACAAACTTGTTAGGCCATTACATAACCAGGCTGACGTTATTAAGGTAGGTTTTTTTTCTAAAATCAATAAAAATATCATAAAGTAATACATATATCTTTGTGAATTACTTGTATTTATAAATAAATGAATAAAATATTTCAATATTATTATGCGACTCTGCAACTGTGTACTATTTCAGTATCTATATGTGTTCTTATTATATATTGCCTTACCTTTCGTCCTGCAATTTTAATTTTTAAGTTTTGTTCTTGTTATTCAAATCGAGTGATATTTCGATCAAAATTACAACGTTAGTAAGAACATACTTTAATATTATAAAGTTTCCATTAAATTGCAATGGAAGTTTCGATCATTCAAAGTCTTGATAAATTTCCGAAATGCTATATTGAGTGTATGATTGTTTGTACATGTACAAGCTCAACCAAACCGAGCCTGAACACTTGGTTTTGGTGTTTTGTCTTCTATTTTTGGGTGATGTCCATGTTTTTCTATCCGATTAAATAATGGTTTGTTTTTGCTAGAATTTTCCTCATTGGTTTGAAAAAAATGCCGTTAATTGATAGACTAATTGTTAATTTTTTTTAGTTTTCTTCATTTTAATATATTTTTTAATTAAATAAGTCATTTATCGTAAATAGTTTTTCATCTAGCATTCCTTTGTTTTAGTCAATAAATTTATTATGCATACAGTTTATTTTAGGATGAATTATCAAAATTTAAAAAAGCTCTATTTTGAAGAGTCATAAATCAGATCATCATGCTAAATGAAGAGATGTATGTATATGCATTGTATACTTTCTTAATTCGGATAAAACTTCATAAAAGATGTATTTGAAATTTGTTACACACATACGCTAAAACCATATCATTTTTAATTCAAATCATGTTTGACTTGGTCAAATACATTTTAATTACCATAAATAATGAACATTTTTTGCAAACAGTTTTATTGACGTTTTCGTTATAATATTCAATTTCGTCTGAATTTAGGTAGATATATACAATTTTATTAGTCCCTCGTCCATATATGATAATGTAAATTTTGGACATCACCAGACCGTCTAAAACAAACAATATGTTAAATGTTACAGATTGTAAAAAAATATTTGAAATAAAAATGTATGCCGCACATTCAATAAATATGTTTTGACTTTTTGTTCAAATTTGAATTATATGTCTGCCCACTCCTAGCTATTACGTCGTGTATTTCTAGATTTTCCCTATCTATTTCTAAACGAGGGTATATACATGTTGATCCCCATTTTGATTCTTCTGGCAAAAGACACTAAAACTAATTTTAAATGAAACATTTAACACTTCGTCTTTAATTTGTTAGCATATGTTTGCTTGCCCGCAAAGAATTTAACTTGTAACTTATCATTTTAATAGAACACTATGTTTCAATTGTAAACCGAATTTTAATTGATACAGAATTTATAAATATTTTGTTAGTTTAATTGGGCAGAAAACTATATGCACCAAGGACTCAATTCTTTGAGGTTTTTCTTTGACATTGATAAACAGGAGATAATTTATTTTTCCAAATAGTTGTGTACATTTGATGTAGGTCTGTATCAATTAAATATGTGTAAAATTTCAGACTATGTTTAATTGCACTTTCCGTTTATATTTTTCAAAAATAATGATAAAACCTAAAAAGAAATTGGTTTAAGAATCGCTGAACAATTCGAAAATCAATATCTTTTTGAATAAATTTTCATTATTTTTGCATACTTCCGCTGCGATGTTTCAACCTATATCTTTGCTGCCTATAGTATACACAATTTTTGTTTGATTAAAGCAAATTTCAAAATACCTATATGAAACGACAAAATGAACTAGCGAAAGGCACATGCACAATATCGTCGTTAAATTAAAAAAATAGTCGTACTTGAAATATTTTGCTCCGGACAATTTCATTCTGTTTAATTACAATATTATTGTGTGTCAAATAACATAAACATTTTATGTTTCAACATTTTGGGGAATCGACCATAAGATTATGAAAACAACATAATATTACTGTTCTTTGATTTTATAAATAGACAATAAGATAGAGCTTTATACTCTATAATGGGACACCAAATACCTTCTAGAACAAAGAAAATGCATGTAATGAGTGTAAAGGCCCTTGCTCAAGAAAGAAAAAAACTAGTCCCTGGCGGCATTGAACCCATGCGGTCACCGAACCTTGGATTACTACCTCATGGCTGGTCCAAAATGACAATATTTGGGATCCCTTTCCATTAAAATTGATCTTCATGTTAGATATTTTATCTGTTGAACTAGATTTATCTTGGTCAACAACTTGGTTGTAATCACCGACTGACATATAACAATCGTTTCCTGTGCTGTCAATTATACCGATTTATTCCTTAGAAGATGCCAGTATGTCTTAATATGGCCATGTAATACAATAAGTGTAATACTTTGTCATTCAAAAGTCAAGCGTAATCAAATATAAAAAACAATATGAATAAATGTTTACGTGATAAATAATGATGATTTTGAATGTTATAGTGATAATCCTGGAGAAAAAGGTTTTCGAACAAATTTCAATATTTCATACTAATTAATCAATTCATATTCTTACATCGAAATGAAAAGTTCCAGCCAGTCAGTAGGACGTAAATCAATTACTTCTTTTCATAAATTAGAAAAATAACAAACAATCTTTTTATCAGGTAATTTGTCGTTTATTTTTTTATTTCTTTTTGACTGTCCATCTTTGATAAGTTATAAGGACAGTTAGTTTAAAAGCGTCAAA
Source organism: Ruditapes philippinarum (assembly GCF_026571515.1). NCBI lineage: Eukaryota > Metazoa > Mollusca > Bivalvia > Venerida > Veneridae > Ruditapes > Ruditapes philippinarum. Next base: position 37,883 of record NW_026851915.1, on the reverse strand, counting down.
AACAGCGCGTTTTATTCTTTAAACGGTACATTGACAAATACTATACAAGAAAAAGGATCGCATAACCTTTTGTTTATTTTTTCCTGGAATTTCAGATTGGTTTTACAAAGTATCTACTCAGTGTCGAACATTTTGACATCTCGACAGGGGAGTTGCTTATAACAGGATACTTCGAAATCAGTTGGAAAGATGAATATCTAACATGGGATCCGTCTCAATATGGCGGAAAAAGAATTCTCCAAATACCTACAGGGAAGTTCTGGAAGCCTGAGATCGTACTAACGAAACAGCCGGTGAACGTAGAGTCTTCAGTTTACAGCAGCGGTGCATTTTCTGCTTGGGTAACTAACAACGGAAACGTTACATTGATTCACATTGGGACGTACCAGACAAGATGTATAGTTGACACTACGCTGTATCCATTTGATATTCACCACTGCCACCTTCAATTTATTGTGTCAGATTATCGGATTGAAGAATTGATGATTCATATACCAACAGGAAATATGAATACTAAAAAACTTAGGGAAAATGGTGAATGGTATATTGAAAATACAAATGCTGCGGTAGGTTACGTTCAAGAAGAAAGATTTAAACATATTACTGTCCCTATGGTCGATGTATCTTTTTCTCTAAAGAGGAGACCGACATTCATTATCAATAACATATATGCTCCTATAACACTTATGTCAAGTCTTAATATAGCAACGTGCTATGTCAGGCCAGACTCCGGAGAAAGATTATCGTTTGCAGTAACATTATATTTATCCCTAGTTTTCGCAACAACTGCAGCGATTGACTCAATTCCAAATAACTCATTAAGATTACCTTACATGTCATACGAAATTCTGATAATCAATCTGATAAATACGATTGGCGTGGCATGGAGTATATTTATAGTTCACTTAACAAACGTAAAAAAGATTGATAAAAAGAAAATCCCAAATTTCATACTGCGAATGGTTATGAAAAGAAGAAAAAGAAACACATACCTGACACATATTGACCCAGACTTGGAAACTGAAGCTATAATTGCGACACCAAAAAACGACGAAGTTCAAGCAAACGCCGAGTTGTGTGAAAAAGAAATGAATGCATTGAAAACTGTTATTGTAAATGATATCAATGGACAGGAAGTAGCTGAAGTTGTTGACATGGTTTACTTTTGGCTAGTGTTTATTTCTATATTTGTACTTATTTTTTCTTTTGGTGCAATTGTTGTACTTAAATGGGCACATTCGTAAAAGCATGGTAAAACAGGTAGTGGTGATGGTGGTTGTATATACGCCGAGTCACGGAAATAATTTAGAGAGAAATAAAATCCCTATACACAAAACCAAAACGGCAAAAATAAATTAAGAAATGTTGCACCGATTAAGCAACTTTGAATGCACCGGAGAACAGTTCAGCCACCATATCAATCCTGAGCAGGTTGTCAGTCAGTTAACTAATGGTAGTTCCCTTCACTTTGGCAAATAACTTTTGTATATGCCAGAGGAGAGCAGAGGTAAAGTACAAATGACTATAAAAAAGAATTGTATCAATATTAACCCCCATGACTGTATTTATATCCGATATGTCATGAAGAAACTTTTTGATCACTTTTCATGTTAATTTTCTCCTATTTTCTCCTATCATCCTTCTGCACGTAATAAAAATTCTGAAATCCAATAATATTTTTTGAATACGTTTTCCATTTAAACGTTTTATTATTTAAAATCCATTGTTTCAAGTGCCAAATAAAATCTGACATGGTAGTTTCGACTTGTTGGTTTGAAGTGGTAATATATAAAATGTTAACGTAAATCTTGTTGATTAAATTGAAATAAAAACATTAATTTTTAGCCATGAAAGCGAATCATTTGCATGATTTGTCGATGGTTATAGATATTTGTAAGGTTTTGATCCACGTGGTATTGATTAAGGTAAAAACACTTATATTGATTTAATATACAGATTTAAGAATTATTTCATTACTTGTTTACATTTTTTATTTAAGAAAAATGAAAAAAGAAATTCAAAGCTCAAGATAAGTTATTTGTCTGAAATACATTATTTTTTTTTTAAAATGAAAAAGAATATTGATAATTTAATCATCAAGTTTTACGTTCACATTTTTAACAGCCATTATATGGTCGGGGCATTTAGTGTTACCCTGCTCCGTCATTCAACAAGTCCGTCATCATCAGTTTCTGTTCATTTTCTTGCTAACGGTTGCTCAGATTTTACTCCAAAATTAAGATATAGATATATCATAGGAAAATGCAGGCCAAGTTAGAATTTGGTCATGGTCATGGAGTTATGCCTCATTATGAAATTTTAAGTTTCCGTTCATAATCTTCCTAAAGGTTGTACACATTCAACACAAATTAAAAAAAAATGAATACGTCAAAGAAACATGCACAGGTCAAGTTGGAATTTGGTCATGTTTCGATGATTTTTGACAAAATTTTGCCCCTTAACTTTGGAAAAATAAGACATTTTCAGTTTCCATTTATTATTTCCCATACGGTTGTACACATTCAACTCAAATTAAAATATGGATATGCCATAGGAATGTGCAGATCAAGTTTGAACTTGGTTGTGATTCGATGATTTTTGACCGTTTTCTGCCCCTTAACAGTGGAAAAAGAGGGAATCAGTTTTCGTTCATTATCTCCCCAACATTTGTACATATTCAGCTCAAGTTTTACAAATATATGTCATAAGAATACGCTGGTTAAGTTCGAATTTAATCATGGCTTGATAAATATTGTGATTTTTAGAGTTATCCCTCTCGAACTTATATAGATTTTCTTCTTGTTTCCGTTGATTATCTACACATTTAACTGGAGTTTGACACACATGTATAGTTACATCTTAGGACTTTGCATTTGGTCATGGTTCGGTGATTTTGGACAAAGTTATCTCTCTTGAGCGTTGGAAATTTTTTTTATAAATTTTCAGTTTCACCCTTCATACTTTTGTGGTAAAATATGTAGTTATTATCTCGGCTACAAATATGCAATTTGGTGAAGGTTAACACTGAATAGTTCCAGGGCCTTGATGCTTGTTAAAAAATGGTTTGTGTTAACATTAAATAGTTAAAGGGCTTTGAACGAAGAATGAAAATAATAGTTTGTGCAAACAAATTTTGAATTAAATACTATTATATAACATTTGAAATTTGGATACATGCGGGGGTATCTGTGGCGTGACGACACATTTCTAGCTCTTACTTTAGTTTGAAAAACACATATTTGATCTTGAGGCATTCGACCAATTGCAGGAGACGCTAATTCAGTCAAAAAGGTGCATAAAATCCAGTTTATTTACAAAATCGCACATACGTTTTCTCTGATGTAAAACGTGAGTCGTTATATTCGTGTATAAACGGTTAAACTCTTATTTTATTTCGTAGGAAGTTAACCCATCACTGCACTTAAGTGACGAAGTGTAACATGACCTTCACTGATACATTCGTAAACACCCATTAAGTGATACTTGTACGATGTGACTTTTAATGATCTTGATGGGGCGAAAGACCAATGCAAAAGACGACCCAGGTAATTGTTTCTTTCATAACATCTTTAACGTCTCATTATTTTAACAGGATAAACTGCAAAGCCCGCTAAATCTAATGAGTAACCTATACATAGAAATGTGTCTTTGGAAAATGCCAACCGCCCACTCCTACCCCCCCCCCAAAAAAAAAAACAACAACAAAAAAAAACCCAAACAAAAACAACAACAAAAAACAACAACACAAACACGTTCTATATAATCCATTTATTCCTTACAAGTCCATGTAAGAACATGGTCAGATCAAAGTACAAAACAAGAAATAAATATAAAGTGACAGAAAGGACATGCGTGTAACTATAATAATTGTGACCAATTACACTTATGTATATGGTAAAACTAACTAACTAACCTTCATACTTTTCGTATAAAAATGCCTTAATCAGTTTGAAAGCAATCTCTTCACCAAGTGCCTTAGCCTTTTCTTGCTTTACAAAAGATGAGACTACTTATCATGTCAAGTTATTCGTCGGATAATCCGATAAATCAGACAAAATGAATCATTATTATTACTATGTTGGTGCATTGAGACAATTTATAGCCATGTGTTTGATCAAACCGAGTCTACAATTTCCACGATATATTGCTGTTTTAAGCTTCCGATATTTATATATTATACAACTAAGTTACTGCCTGTATCAGTTACCTCCCTTTGACCTTAAAATAGTACGATCAACAACTTGCTCTGTAAAATTCTATAAAAAGCAAGGAATAAATCTAAAATGTTCTATTTATTTAAACGTGGGCCATTCATGATACAAATTCCCATTAACCTTTTGACTACACGGAGATGTATGTTACACTGAAGTGAATGGTATATTGACCTGAGAATCATATATCTTCGTGACCATCTTCGTTAGTTTCCGCGAGTAAAACACTTGTTTTTATTGGTTGTAGTATTTTTCAACACATATTGTAAACTATACGGCTCTGTTGCCTAGGGGTAAACTAGCGTCTGTGCAGGTACTAACCGGCGATGAAGTACGATTAATTACTTTTTTCACATACATTTTTATAATTTAAGGCATTATGATCACTTAATATACGGATTAAGCAATTTGTTTTATTCGGCCGGAGGCCGTCTGTTGTTATTGATTTAACTTCCTGTAAAGGGAAGAACTGAATATATGTAAAAATTTAATTGGTCATTTTAAATTTACCATCAGAAATCTCGGGATCTGATTGGCCATTATAAGATTAGTAAAAAACTTTAAGGATTTTTCTGACATAATATACACGTCAAATGTTTAATTGATCTAAAGAAATTATGGAACGAACTATCTACATTCATGAGTTCTTTTATCATCAAGTTGAATACTGTTTAACCATTCCTTCTCCAACACATTTGAAGTTCTATATTACCATGAGTCCTGCTACAGATTATTTTACGCTGCTTTAGTGAGTTATAAATTTTATCAAACATTAACCAAACCACCACTTACCATTACGTCCATGATCTTGTTTACCAATCGAAACGTTTCGACCTTTTTCCTTATTTCCAAACGTGTTACAAATCTTGTGATTCGGGTATTTCGTATCAACAAAACGTTGTCAATATAAACTTTCTATTTAAATTTCGATTTGAATAAACTCCAATTATTTAAATGTTTTCTTTGAGCTAAAACGACATTCACAGTATTTTTAATAAAGAATTACATGACGGTTAAAACGAACTGAGACGAAAAAATTGAGTTCGAAGTTAATTGTTCTGTTTGTAGATTCTAGTTTTTATTTACTTCTTCTTTACTTTTAAAGGATTTAAATACTTCTAATATGCCAAATATATGCATATGAGTTTATTATTTCAAACAATCAAACGTAAAATTAAGTATACCTTCGCCTGAAAATAAATTTGTATTAATTTAAGAAATATGAGGATTCTTCCCGATATCTTTTCTTGTCCGCTTGGAAAATTGAAGACACTGTGAAGTGCGGCCGGCATTTCATAAAGAATCCCCCCAGTTGGCGGTAGTCTTTTCCACTGGAAACCCATTCTCTTTAGAGTTTGTCTAAGCAGTTCCCGGCTTCCATGATAGTCTATTTCTTTCTTTAATAGACAATGAATGTTTCATAAAGATGTGTATAAATCTTCCGTACCTTGTAAAGACAACAGTTTCGTCGAAACCATCTAAATAATACTAGACACACACTAAAAGCTATTAACAAGGCCAACTTCGATCCCTTTCCTTATGTGAGTAAATGTATCACTTTACTTTATTTACACGTTCTTTATTTATAAATGTGCTCTTAGTATACTTGCACAATTTTATTATGATAAAATTCTTAAATGTCTTATTTCTAAAACAAAGTTTTTCTTTTAAGTCTAGAATGTGTAAACAAGCAATGTCAACAAACAGGAAGAAATAAATAAGAAATAAAAAAATCAATGTAGAGTAAATCAAAACTTGTTCCTCATGAACATTAATTACATGAGCAGAATCCATTATCTATGTTCTTTTGGGCTTTAAACAGTCAGACTTCGGATATAAATGTCAATTTACTACATAAGATTAACTTCTAATTATTCTAAGACTTCAAACTTACAGATGTAATGACAAATCACAACACTTATAGGTATTTTAGTGGCAGGTTATAGCCATATTATTTGATTTTGTTGTTTTTTTTACAAGGAAGATCAGTAGTCAGTCTATCATCAAACAGTTTTCAAAGTATATACGATAATGTAATTAATGAAGTTCAATGTTTAATTAATTGTATACTTTGTGATGCTACAAATAGATCGTCTGAAACCAAACACACGGATGTCACAGTAGTCGACCATTTGCGGATAATTTGAAAACTAGTCCAGCAAAGATATATATAACCAATATGTGATACAATTGCCGTAAAAAATATATATTTTCGCTAAAGATTAACAGTAAAATCAAAATAACGACAAACTTAAATGAACTTTTAAGTTGGCACACCGAAACCTGACACGGCCAATTTTAATATTGCAGACTCCTCACTTTGATTGATCCTGTTGTTGGACGACTTTGATAAGTGTAATTAACCGTACATACCCATACGGCATAGAGTTCATCATTACTGACGGAATAAGATAGTTTTACGTGTGAAATTAAAAAAAAATGATTAAGTTACTAGCTAGGATTCTTCAACCGCAATATCAGCAAAGAATATAAGAAGAAGAAATTTTTTATTTCCAACTAGTATGCAACAAATGGTACATCGTTGTACAGTATACATTTACAAAATACATGGCATATGGTCATTATGATTGACAATGTTAACATTCTGTATCAGCAGTCAATGATGTTTAAGTAAAGTTTATATCTATTTAAGACTAAATAAGTATGTGTCTCAAACACCACCTTAAACCAAAACCAAAACAAACAAACAGTTTTGCGTTGACGAAGCGCATTTATTTAGGTAACATGGGAGCAGTTTATGCAGTAATACAAAATCTTTTAATTTTATTTTTGTTTAACAAAATGCATTGATATTGCAATAAAACTAAATTCATTCGTAATGATAAAATATTATGTTATCTGCTACTTGTGAACTATACATGTATATATAAACTTGAATTAACTGTGGGAAAACATGTCCCATACAAGAGTAAAAGAGTAATGTCATAAAGATTTACATGTATCAGCTATTACTTTTTGGAATACACGTCACAATCAATAGTTATTATATTATCATTGTAGCTTGTAAACATTCTAACAGAATTAACAAAATATCATTGACTGTATATTTGTCATCGGAATACTGGCCGCCCACGAAAAACCCCGTCGCCGTTTTTTTTTTTTTTTTTTGGCGAAAGGAAACGTGTATCTGTAGCATGCACGAAATATACCGGTGATCGGCACATTTCTCAGACTATTCCTCGAAATATTGGACTTAACGGAATTCTGTCCAGACGTGCTCTCTCTATTTTTTCAAAGAAAAAACTCAGAAATATAAACTTTCACAAAATATATAATTGAATTAGAATGTAAGATGTTACCCGTAAGAGAAACCTCGTAGAAGTGACCAATATATCACATAACTAGTTATTTATAGACCTATAATAACAGACAAAACCGGTTTTGGTCACGCTATGTTGAGACAATATTTCTCCGCTATACGATGTAACGCGGAGAACTATATGTCTCAAACACCACCTTAAACCAAAACCAAAACAAACAAACAGTTTTGCGTTGACGAGGCGCATTTATAGAAAAAATACAAAGCATAGAAAAGAAACATTCTAATTCAATTTGCTAATAATATCGAAATATGGCTGTTCATTATTCATTAAGGAATTGCAAGATGTATCATTTGAAAAACTGAGCTCTTTTTTTTTTTTTTTTTTAAACAAAGATGCAAACACCTCATAACCCTAAATGCTTTGAAATAAAAAGCCTTTCTTCAAGTGAATCTTGAACATAACCATCTTTTGCTTGGTCTGACTTCCAGCGACCATGTCTCTTAATGCAACGCTCAGATACCTTGCCAAAATTAACTGCAGCGGAAGCACCGCTGGCTCTAAGAGAATGTGTACCGAGTTTCAATCCCGGAGCTACTAATCTAAGTTTAGCAACAATACACTCTTTGGCTCTAGTATAGCTCAGCTGTTTGTTTACTTTAACCAATGAGTATTTACCTCTTGTTTTCAACAATGGTCTGAATAGATATTTTTCTGATTCAACAGTCAAATCTGCCTTAGACATATACTTTTGTAACATCTTGTATGGACAGGCAATAGTATCACCCTTAGCTATTAGAACTTCGTTTCCCTTTCTGTAAATATCAGTTTTGCTAACCCTTATTTTTATAACAATATGATTTTCATTAAAAATGACATCATTACAGCAAAGAGAACTTAATTCATTAAATCTTAAAAAACCTGCATAACAAATTAGAATCATAGACAAGTCTCGTAAATTCACAAGTGTCATATTGTTTTCAAACAAGGCACACAAAGATTTTAACATATTGGAATCTACAATGTCTTTCTTTACAACCGGTTTTGATCTAAGTCTTTTAGAGGCTTCTAATAAATTCCTTACTACAGAATTGTCCGTAGGATCCGGCAAGTCATGAATAGAATGCATCCACTTAATGGCGTACACAGATGAACTCACGACGCTGTTTGATTTATTTTCGTCTAGAAGAGAAGTTAGAAATAATGCCACTGTCATGTAATTAGCTGGTCTTGCTGATAAACTTTTAGATTCACAAAATGCTCTAAAGAGCTTGAAATAACCATTGTATTTTTTAACTGTATTATCTGCCCTTGAATGTAAAATATATGTAGCCATGTGTTCCGCCAGATTTCCTTGATTATTGATTCCTGCCTCTGCCAACTTGCTCTCCATGCTGATTTTTAAGTCAACACCTATTAAACAGAAATATTCATATATTATATGTACAAAAAAGCATGCTTTCTTATTTAAGTACGAAAACAAATCCTAAAAGCTATCATGTTGAAAGACAACGGATCCCTATCGAAAATACCATTATTTCCCCTGCCTATACATATGGTTCCCTGCCTCGGCAAAATTTTAACATCTACTATGAAGCTTTTAAGTTTTAACTTGCTTTCAAAAAGCTTTGGCCAATATGCTGCAGACTGCCACATTGGTACTACTAAAGTACATGTTGCTTTTTCGTTTTCTATTTTATTTAAGCAATCCGGCACTAACCTAGGCGGTGGAACGATCCAGTTATTTTCACCGGCCCAAAACTGATCAAAAGCGTTTACAGCCTCAGTTCTAGGGACCCACCATTTGGAATTAAATCTTTCACAATGATTATTGTAAGAAGAAGAAAATCTATCTACTGTATGAGTACCCCATAAAATGTCTAAACGTTTAAATTGAGTATCTGATATAGACCAATCGTCGCTATCTTTGCACCGACTTAAATAATCAGCCAAATAATTTTCGGAACGTGGAATCCATTCAGGACAAATCTTGATACTATTTTTCACACAAAAATCATTTATGCAAGTTGAAATACAATGCAGAGAAAAGTTTCTACTTCCGTTCAATAAAATAGATTTAACGTTTTTGTTGTCAGAATAAATTTTTACAGAAGTGTTTTTCAATATATAAGCATGACTCTTAATGACCCTGTTTACTGCCTCAATCTCTCTCCAAGTAGAACTACGCCCGACTTCCTCGGGATCCCATGTACCGATGACGTGGCTAACGTCTTGAAATTTGTAACCATGATTAGAATTGCCCTCGCAACAAAAATCACTAGGATTCGACATATATCTATAATCTACATATGAAAAATCTGTCAAGCTATCTACTTCCGGAGATCGCTCCGCAAATTTACTGCTCACATCCGGGAGCGCTTTTCGTTTCTTACCAATGAAAACCTCGTCAAACGAGGAGCTCACTTCCGGGAGCATATCAAAAAACGGCTCCTGTACCGTTGGAATACCAACATCCGGTGGCAATGTAATATTCGCTATGTCCCTGCCTCTCGGGATAACAAACTGATTTATTTTTCAGTACATACCCCCATAACCCTCACCACTTGCATCGCAGAACAGTGTATACTCGCAAGGGGATGCCCTTTTTATTGACTTACCGTTAGTATTTAACTGTACTACGTTATTTTTCCAAAATAATAATTCTTCTATTGCCCTGTCTGTTACAATTACAGGAGAATTCCAACTAGCCCTAACCAGAATGCAATTGTACATTTCTCTGGTTTTAATCCTAACTTTATGCTCTAATACAGAATGTAAGGAAATAATCTGACCAACAATGGATGCCAAATTCCTAACTGGTAATAAACTGAATTTGTCAAGATAAATAGCTTTAAGCGCAGATTCTATTGCATTTAAAAGCCTAGAAATCCTACCTTCCGTAATAAAAATACGATTGCTATTAAAATCTAAAACGTGACCTAACCAGGTTACACTTTGTAAAGGTTGCCATGAACATTTTTCTTCCGCCAAAAGGAAACCGAAATCCTGCAGTGATGATTTAATGAAATGACTAGATTTTAAAGCTTCTGCTAAAACATGATTCCCGCCAATTCCGTCATCTAAAAACATGATGACCTTATGACCCTGCTCTCTAATATACGAGACTACTACCCTAAGTACTTTAGTAAAAATATGACCCGCAGTGGCTATACCAAACGGCAGAGAATTATACACATAATAAGTAACAATATCATTTTTCACCCAAGAAAACCCTAAATAGGTTCTATGATCAGGAAAAATATTAATATGGTGATACGCACTCTTAAGATCAAAAGTAAACACATAGGATCCAGGCTGAAAAACACTTTGTGCTACAAAAATGTCTTCAAATTTGACTTTGAACAAATGTAAATGTGGATTAATATGTCTACAATCTAGCACAAGTCTGGGTTTCCCTACCCGATTGTATGCAACTGTCAATGGATTTACAACAAAAGGAGTGTTTTGAACCTCAGATATTACGCCTTTCTTTAAAAGACTCTCAATTTCCGACATAACAAATATCGGATTGTCTCTCGCAGATTTGTTGTTTTTCAAAACAGATTTAGAAGGCAAACTCTTAAATGGAAGTCTATATCCTGACTTTATGACTTCTACAATATAAGACTCACCTGCGACTGACCGCCACTTCTCAAAGCTTTGTCTTAACCTTCCTACTGGTGACAACACTAGACTAGAAGTGTTGCTTGGTTTACAATTACCTTGAGTATATTGAACTGCACGTGCTCCAGCATCACGTGCAGTGTCAACAGACTTCGATGCATTCAGTACAGTGATATCATTTAACATTAAATTTTCATTAATACTCATCTTAATATTGGTGCTTATTCCCGGGCACTCTTTCTTCCAGTGACCAATTTTTCCACACTGGAAACAAAGACCTGGTCGACCTGTTTTAGGCGTTACATGATCCGTTGTTGATGTGGACGTAGAAGCCACCGGTCGTCTGTAGGGCGCAGGACGTCCCGACTTTGACTTCTTTGCTCGCTCGGCTTTTAACTTCCGGTTAGCACGTGCTTCGGCTTTATACATGCGTCGTTCGTCCTCGGAATCATCTGCGAGTGGATTTGTCTCATACTCGTGCACCACACGCCAGCCTAATTCGCTCGAATCCGCAAGCTGAATTAGCTTCTGTCTGTGTCCAATTATCTCTTTAGCTGAAACGCATAACAGCACGAGATATGAGATATATCAATTATATATGTACAAGTATGCTGAATAGCAACAATAAAAATATCACTCAGTTCAATAAAAATATATGTGCTTTAAAATTGTAAGGATAACATATATTGTTCATATAAAACAATGAATACTAGTATCCGTTACATAAGCGAAATAACGAAAAGTGTGTATTTTTAACATAGTGATCGACATGTTTATATAACGGCAGTACTTTTATATATGATTATCACCGTTATCATAAATGTTTATGTTTCAGGTGTTTCTGATATCATTAAAAATAATCAAAAATATCCTAATAAACGAAAATAAGATATCAATTAACTGTTGTACAGCGAAATTAGAAATAAATACCTTCAACGATTTTGGCTTTACACTGAACGGGGTCTGTGCTAACTAACTGCTCGGCTTCATTTAATTTCATGTTTACTTTAACGTTGTGCTTATATTGCTCTTCATTGCTTTTTCTTTTGAATTTTGGAATGTCACATGCTATGATATTACTAATTTTGCTTAACTGTGAATTATTAGTATTTTCACTTATCTTTTCGAATAATGAGCCAATCTCCTTGAGCATGTCGTTCTTATGCGTCTCCAGGGAGTGTCGAATTTTACTATCCACCATTCTTTCCAATTTCTGGCTATCTTCCCCGCCCGAATTCATGTCGGTGTCACTCATTTTAGAATGTAAGATGTTACCCGTAAGAGAAACCTCGTAGAAGTGACCAATATATCACATAACTAGTTATTTATAGACCTATAATAACAGACAAAACCGGTTTTGGTCACGCTATGTTGAGACAATATTTCTCCGCTATACGATGTAACGCGGAGAACTATATGTATGTTCTTAAGATATTACCTTAGAAAATATGTACTTCAGTATTCATTGTAGAAAAAGAAAAATCGAATTTGAAAATAAATTAAAGTTAAGTGAACCAATAATTTCTATCAATTGAACAATCATACATATTTGAATAAAATTAACACATGTGCTAGAAGTAATATTTTTTTTAATTGATTGCCTCAAATATATTTTCCAGCAATAAAAAAAAAACAATCTATAAAAGTACTATTGGAGAACGAATGGAATATATAGTCGTTGATAATATAGACATGTCCTCAGCATCTGTTTCAATCAATAATTATACATGTACATGTTTAAGTGAAGTAGACATTATGAATGTGTATGCTATAAAATTATTACTTTTAGTGTTTTTTGAGACACAGCATAATTTTCCGTAATGTTTATTAAATTCCTGGGATCAATTTAATTTTGAACACGCACTACAAAACTATGCTTGAATTGAACACGATCTGGAATTAAATAGTTTTCATCAAACATCTTTGTACTGAAAAGTGTTATTGTTATTCTCGTATTAATTCTTTTTTGCTTTTCTTTTAAATTTCGTCATGTTTTGAGTAAAATTTATCTTTTTTAAATATGTCATATGATATATTAACTAAGTCGAGAAACACAAGAAAAGTTAATGCGAAAGGTCAATGGTATATAATAACTTTTAAAAATAAAGTTTGCGGAATTAAAGTGAATCTTATAATTGAATCGAAAAAAAAAACAACAAAAGAAAACAAAACAGAATTGTAATTATTGACAGCTATAGCTGTAGTCTGCAAGTTGAAACACATCAATAATTATAATAAAATATTAACGCATTTTATTAATATCAATGGTGAATTTATCAACGAGAATAAAGTCAATATCACTCTACTTTTTTTAATTCTTTAAGGCAACAACGACAACAACAACAACAGCAATAAACAAGATTGCATTTGAGAAAAATGCTATGCCACCGCTTGGTTCATATTTCATAGCTGTACATCAAAGGACAAGAAAGTAGGTCACATCGTCAAAATCTAGGTCACCTGATATCAAAATTAAAACTGCACATGGTCAAAATGTCATTGATGTACATCAAAGGACAATAAAGTAGGTAACTGTCCCCTTTGGCAAGGCAAAATTTTGACCCAAGGGTTTAATTCAAAACAATCTTGATACAGGTTAACCAAACAACATTTCAAGTCAAATATCTAAGCTGTAGCTTTCTCCCATTCAGAAAACATTTGTTTTATTTTCTGGTTTTACTATGTGTACATAATGAGAATCACTGCCCCCGGGCAGGGCCAATTTTAACACAAGCGGAAAAATTTGAACAACTTTGGTAGAGGACCTATAAATGATATTATATATCAAACATCAAAGCTCTATGCCTTGTACCTTCAGACAAAAATATTTTTTTATTTTTTCACTATATGTACATAATGAAAGCCAATGACCCCTGGGGCGGAACCAATTTTGACCCAAGGGCTATAATTTGAACAATCTTGGTAGAGGTTCACTTGGCAAAAACTCATGCCATAAATTTAACCTTAAGCCTTTGTCAATTCAGAGATTTTTTAAGTTTTTACTTTATACATATAAGGAAAACTATTGCCTTTTGGGCAGGGCAATTTTAACACTAGGGACATAATTAAAGCAACTTTAGTAGAGGATCTATAGATGATATTATATGCCAAATATAAAAGCTCTAAGCCATGTACCTTCAGACTATAAGATTTTTTTATTTTTTACTATATGTTTATATTGAAATCAATGACCCCCAGGGCGGAGGCAATTTTGACCCCAGGGCTATAATTTGAACAATCTTGCTAGACGTTTACTACACAATGTTTCATGCAAAATATCTAACCTCTAGCATTTGTCAATTTCTAGAAGAATTTTTTTAAAAGTTTTTACTATAAGTTTTTACTATATACATATAAGAAATACCAATGACCCCCGGGGCGGGGCCGATTTTGACCCCAGGGCTATAATTTGAACAATCTGGGTAGAGGTCTACCAGACAATGCCTTGTGCAAAATATCTAAGCTCTAGGCCTTTTGTGTCTTTACAAGAAGGTATTTTAAGTTTTTTTTACTATATGTACATATAGTAAAAATCAATGACCCCGGGGCGGGGCCGATTTTGACCCCAGGGCTATTATTTGAACAATCTTGGTAAGGGTCTACCAGACAATGCCTTATGCAAAATATCTAAGATCTAGGCCTTTTGGGTCTTTACAAGAAGGTATTTTAAGTGTTTACTATATGTACATATGGTGAAAATCAATGACCCCCGGGGCGGGCCAATTTTGACCACAGGGCTATAATTTGAACAATCTTGGTAAGGGTCTACCAGACAATGCCTTATGCAAAATATCTAAGCTCTAGGTCTTTTGGGGCTTTACAAGAAGATATTTTAAGTTTTTACTATATGTACATATGGTGAAAATCAATGACCCCCGGGGCGGGGCCAATTTTGACCCCAGGGCTATAATTTGAACAACCTTGTTAGAGGTCTACCAGACGATGCCTTATGCAAAATATCTAGGCCCTAGGCCTTTTGGGTCTTTACAAGAAGATTTTTTAAATTTATTCTTATAATTCCTTTTGGTTGCCATGGCAACCAGATTTCTGCATGGAATGACATTCTTTGAACAACTTTGGAAGCCCTTCACCCAAGGATCAATCCTGCCAAGTTTGGTTGAAATTGGACCAGTGGTTTTTCACAAGAAGATTTTTTAAGTTCACTATATAATCTATATAACACACACACAAACACACACGCACACACACACACACGCACGCACGCACGCACGCACGCGCACGCACGCACGCACGCACGCACGCACGCACGCACGCACGCACGCACACACACACACACGCACACACACACACACACACACACAGGTGAATCGCTATATGCCACCGCTGCGGTGGCATAAAAAAAGCACATTTTACGTAGATCTTTAAATATTAAAATATTGACATTCAGGTTTTTCAAGACTAACTATATTCAATGATTGATATAAAAGCAGTTTTTGTTCACATTTATAGCTTTCAAAGAACAGAAATGAAGCAACATTGTTATTGTTTCAAGTGAAATGTTTCATTAATTTCAAGTGAATGAATTTACATAGTGAAAGATATATATTATTACCTGAAGCATACTCTTTGAATGATATTAAACAGGCATGCATTATAAGACAAGAAGATGTAAAAACTAATCAATTTAATGTAAACACAAAAGTACGTTATGTTATGATCTGCAAAAAAAATCGGAAAAAAATGTGGCAATTAAAATTGTAATGAAATTGTAGGAGTGTGCAATTGTGATGCATTCAGTTATTTATATTTTCATAAAAACGGTTTGTGTTTACAATAGAAACATTTAAAAAAATATGTTTAATTACATGGAACTTAACATTGTAATAATATCCACAATCGTCCAATTGCGCTTGTCTAAATATAATTTATTCTGCAACTCACATTAAATACAAATTAATCTTTGTTGAAGAAAATTCTACAAAAGATTTCTTAGTCTTTAATGACGTTTTCAAAGCCTACATGTACCAGCTCTTGAACGTAAGCTAAGTCCAACAAATGTAATATCAACAACAATAATGCACGAAACAATAGCCCAAAAATAAATTCTATCAAGAGCTTCGGCTACTTCGTGTGCGGGAATAGGTTGATTTTCTTCCTCAAGATGTTCATTCTTACTTTGAGTATTCTTACGATCACCATTCTTCGCCTGTTCAAGTGACATGAGTGAAAATGAAGATGTTTGTGAAGGAATGTTTTTATCATTTAATATCTTTGTCTTTCTCCGCTTCATCACTTTTCTTAACAAACAATTCGGGAGATGTTGCACTTCTGGTTTGCCTGCGTAATTTACGATGTATATACTCCATAACACCCCAACAGTGTTGATACAATTTAATACAAGAAGCTGGTACGACACGTAAGGTAGTTTTAAAGAGTTTTCAGGAATTCTTTCAGTTGCAGCTGTTGTAGTGACAACTAATGACAAATACAGCGTTATCGCAAATGTTAATCTTTCACCAGAGTCTGGACGTACAAAACATGTTGCCATATTTAGACAAGACATAAGTGTGAAAGGCATAAATACATTTACTAATTCAAACGTTGGTCTTCTTTTTATCGCAAACGATGACTGAAACATTGGTATTGTCACATTTTCTATGTTGTTATCCTTCAGTAGCAAAATGTTTATATTGGTACCCTTTATTTCCCATTCTCCATTTTCTTTTAAATCACTAACGATAATATCCGTACTTGGTGAGTTAAGCATGATTTCTGTATCATCATGGTTGGACACAATAAATTTAAAGTAGCACGTGTGCATATCGTATGGGTAAAACGAAGTGTCAACATTACATTTTGTTTTATAACTTCCAGCCGGAATAGTCCTCACCGATCCTTGATATGTGGCCCATGCCGGTGCAAATCCGCTCCCATAAACTGAGGATTCCTCATTTGCTGGTCCATTTGTGAGGTAAAAATCCGGTTTCCAGTGTTTTCCTTTAGGTAACATTATTCGTTTCTTTCCTGCATACAGATCTGGGTCCCATTTAAGCATTTCATCTATCCATTCTATTTCAAAATACCCGTTGACAAGCAATTCTCCTGTTGTGATGTCAAAATATTCGATGCTACTTATAAATTGTGTAAAATTTACCTGAAACAAAGGAATAAAAAATTTCATTTTGCAGACGACATAAAATATGTTTCTTGTCTTCAATTCAAAAACAAAGACAATTCAGACAAGTCAATTTAAATTGTAAACCAAATCATCTCGGGCTGTCAAACTTTAACATGTATGAAAAGGAAAACAGATCCACTAACCTTTATAACATCAGTCTGGTTAAGTAGAGGTCTAAGCATTTTGTTATATCTTTTCTCATCAAAAAGATGTCCTAACAAAGAGTCCATTTCCTTGTATGTTTGTCCAAACGTTGCTCCAACCGCATTTCCTATTATTAAAATGAATATAATCGAACCCATTTGGTATATTTTGCAAATGATTCTTAATGTTGTTGATTTATTTACAGATTTTTTTTCATAAAATTAGCAAAACCCACTTACTTTAATAGTGAAAGTATTTCTAAGCAACTGTTTTCTCCTAATTTGTAAACCCTTTATAAACATTATATTACTTTATGCAAAAACCTCTTCAGTATCATTGATTGAATGATACAAAATAAAGCAAGACAATCCTGTACAAACAATATAAAACGTGATATTTCATTTGTATAACGTATCTCATCGATGCTGCTTAGTTGATTTATATTGATTTGGTTAAAGGTAGGTTAGATATTTATTCATGAAAGCGCAAGATAAAGTGGATAATATTTTGTTGCAAACAGTTTATTCATCATGTATCAAAGGTGGTATTATGCTTAAGTATTTTGTCAATATATATTGTATTTCTTACCTTACAATTGCTTAGTTTTACAAGATTTATAAATTTTTCCAGGTTTTTTTTTAAATTGATGCAAAGAGTGTTTCTTTTTTCGTGATTTTTTTCAGATATAATATTTATTCTCCTCCTCTTAAGCATTTGCTTATTGCCAATAATTAGATATACCTTCAAGCGTTATTTAAGTTTATTTAAGTTAGATTGACGAAAACATGCATTTCTGAGTGTATGTCAAGTTAAATTACATCGAAATATCGAGTTGTGAAATACATTTAGCAATATGCTAATATTTAAATTATGTTGAAAAACATAATTTAGGAAAGCTGTTGATATAAACATCATTTTCAAATAACACAGATATTGAACTGGAAAGGACAAACAATTAAACTAAATACTAGTACTTTGTTTATTGATGTTGTTTCATTATTTCGACTTTTATTATCTCATTGAAATAGACTCACAAATGCATATGTATTTCTTATGAAATTTCGATTTGATTAAACTTCAATTACTTAGATATTTCTCTTTGAGATAAAACAACATTCACAATAATAGAAATAAAAGAATTTCATGACAATAAAAAAGACATGAGACGAAAAAAATGGAGTACGAAAAAAATATTTTGTTTGTACATTTTTTCTTAACTTTTAAGGGATATACTTCAGACACAACATTTTGTTTCTATTTAAAATACTTCGTTTGTGCAAACATATGCATATGATTTTAATATTTGAAAAGATTTTAACGGAACATTTAATAATAGACTCAATATCATAATCCTTATGATTCTATTTCCATGTTTCCTAAAAACGATATGCAAATTAACCAGTTTTAGTTCGGCCGAGCATCTTTTTACTTTTATTTTAGAATGACAAGAACAATTATTTTCATTTTATTATAGAATGACCAACAGGATTCTCAAATTTCAGTTTGTAATTTTAAAATGACCAATGAAAATTCTTCTTATATTGAGTTCTTCCCTGTAGATTTTACAGGAAGTCGAACTGACTGTAGAGGGCCTTTAACCGGAACATCTTAAATTATTCAAAAATGAAAACTTTAAAGGCCAGACAATGAGGCAAACACTGAATGTTCACGGGCTAGATGCGTAGTTATGTAGGTTTTAATATTGTATTCATTATGATTTACCTTTGACCTTTGTGGAGTTTGTTTAAGCGTTTCACCTAGACTGCTTTTTGGTTTATTTTGATGGCCATTCTCCTTAAGCAAATCTTTTCGTTATTAAAATCTTTTTGTTATTAAAGCTTGTTACATAAATTTAATTCAATACCACAATTTAGCAAAGTTTAAAGAGACATAATTCCTTCTTTCACAGTTGAAATAAAATTGAACACAATCATAGCTAAGTATAACTTATTTTAACTTTTACCAGTGCACCCACCTTTTTAACATGGATGAGTAAAATGCTTTAATAAAATCGGAATCGTTATATCTCTGTTTTTAAGTTGATTATCAGAAGAACTTATTTTGCTCAATGCTTTTTATAATATGAAAAATGTGCATGCATTTAATGATTATGTCACTGTTATCTTGGCATTCCCTTTTCGAAATAAGGTCATTGAGATACATTTTTAAATGTATAACTGTTTCATTAGCTCAATACTTAAATATTTGTGCAGCGTTTGGACTGACCTCATAATGGAAACTTATACGTTCTCTTTTAATTTTTCACTGTCATTGGTCGATTCAAATACCTTAAAATAAGACTTTTTCTTAGCAGGTGCTCAGGGCATATACTGGGTTGTATTTACCGTTACTATTTATTAATTTACTTTCAAGCCTTTTTTGTATCTGCGATATGTAATTTTGTACTTGTGTATTTCCATTGCGCTTGGTAAATATCTTCCTTTACTTAAAAACAACGATTAAGTAAGGACTTATTCCGTAATTGAACAAAGATAAGAATATACTGTAGTTCTAACTTATTTAAAACTTCATGTAGTGATATAAGCTGAATACTTTTGAAGCCGATTTCAGGGGTCGTGAAAGATGTTGTTCATTTTATTGTCTTCTGTAAACATTTATCAATTCGATTTTTCTATAACGTTCCACTGCTCTTCTTTTATATATTGTGTATCGTTTACATGTTTATATATTGTTTTACAAATATACAATATTGACATATTCAGTGCGAATAGTAATATTTCTATCGCAATGGATGAAATAGAAATGGCGTATATTAAGTATGTTTACATATGTGGCACCTTTAAAATACTTGAATTTTTGAAAAGTATAAAGAAAGGAAGATACAAAATAATAATGCGAGCAGAGTACAATTGATTGTAAACAAAATATCATTTGAAACAAGAGAACATAACAAATATTTGAAAACACATCCCTCACTTTCTAAATAAATCGAAATTAAAACCTAGTATCGCATGTACCGAAATTTATTTTTAATTTAGTTTCAACCTATTTATTGAAGCTCGATTGCGAAACAAGTTCTTGCAACTTATGTTAATAGCTTTCGAGCCCGCTTACTGGACTGCTTATCCAATTACCAATGGTTGATTAAATATTTGTAAATGTCCTAAGAGTGTTTTCCAGGTATGTGCTATAATATAAATCAATAACAAAAACAAATACCGACGATGCGAATACAAATATCAACATATTAGTATTGCTACTCAACATAACAATTAATGGAGAAATATCCGGTGTTTATCACTTAAATCAATGATAACCTCAGTTACAAGCAGAATCTACTCTAAAAATTCGCAGAGTAAATGTTTGTTACAAATAACCTTATATCTGTTACAGTAGGAACAATTTAGCAATTTTCAAAACGAAAGACTTGGATTTATATATGTCAGAACCTTTTGTTATTTTATTTTATTGTTATCATTATTATTATTATTAATATTAGAAAAATGAAAAAAATTCACACTTATAAAGCTATATTTTACACGATGATTATTAAAATTATCGGGACATCGCTTGGGCAGACATACACTGAAATGGACTCTTTACTAGGACATTTATTCAATGCTTCAAGATATAACAAATTTGTTAGACCTCTCCACAACCAGACTCATGTTATCAAGGTATGTTTACGCTTTACTTTTTATTTGATAATAAGAATTCCGAATCTTACTGGGACTTCTATCATTTAAGATAAACTCATTATCTTTTTATATTAAATCTTACCTCGAATCGGATTGATTGAACATTCTATTTCAATACAATTCTTAAATGGGGTTCGAGAAATTCTTAGCAGTCTGAAAATTAACTATGGTATTAATTAGTTTTAACGGTACGCTAAACTTTGTTTTTCATTATGTATTTTTTTTTGTTATTTCCTAAACTTATTGAGAGCTATATGTAAACATTATATGTTGTTTTTCCAGGTAAATTTCAAACATATTATAAAAAGCATTGAAGAATTTGACATCGCATCTGGAGAGCTGCTTATCACAAGCTGTTTTGAAATCAAATGGATAGATGAGATGCTTCTTTGGAACCCGACTTTGTACAGAGGTAAATCAAAGATCCCTTTACCCAAAGGAATGTACTGGAAACCAGAGTTTTATTTAACAAATGGACCAGCAAATGAAGACTCTTCGATTTACGGCAGCGGATTTGCACCTGCATGGACAACGTATAAAGGATTGGTAAAGGTTATTCCAGCCGGAAGTTATAAGACCAAATGTAATATTGACACTACATCATATCCTTATGATATTCATACTTGTATGTTTCGATTTGTTGTGTCAAACCACGACTCTTCAGATCTGATACTCAATTCTCCAAAACCGGCTGTTTATCTAAGTGGTTTAAAAGAACATGGTGAATGGGAAATTATAAACTTTGATGCACAGATATTGCATGTAAAAGAAAATCACATAGAAGATGTAACATTTCCAATGTTTCAAACATCATTGTATTTGAAAAGAAGACCAACCTTTGAAATCATTACTGCATTCGCTCCTTTAACGCTTATGTCTTGTCTAAATATGGCAACTTGTTTTATACGACCTGACTCTGGTGAAAGATTATCATTTGCAATAACATTATACTTATCATTGGTCTTAACTGCAACAGCAGTAACTGAAACGATTCCTAAAAATTCTCTGAAAATGCCCTACTTTTCGTACCAAGTTCTAACGATAAATTGTATCAATACCGTTGGAGTTTTATGGAGTATATTCATTGTACATTTTTCAAATAATTCGAGGATGCAACATCGTCTTCCGGAATTTCTTGTGAAAATGGTCATGAAACGGAGACAGAAAAATCTAAATTTTGAAATTGTAAGAGAAAAGTCTAGATTATCAATGACGTCATTTGAACACGCAGAGAAGAATGAAAAAGATATCAAAGCAGAGAATGCAGAAGAATGTTCCTACATGAATGGACAAGAAGTGGCAGAGGCTCTTGATGTAATTTATTTCTGGGTTGTCATGCTTTGTTTAATTGTATTAAATGCTTTATTTGGAATACTTCTTTTCACAAATTGGTAGCTCGTGATAATTTTAGATTGATACCATACGATTTCTTATTGCTTTTTCTGCGTACATATTTTGTAGTTTGTGCATAATATGCATGCATTGCGTAAGGAATTCGTTTAATAAAAGTTTGCATTGTTAGAATTTCTTCCTACCTTTAGTAAACTCTTTTCTTTATAGCAAGTACTTGAATTGTAAATAAATTTAAACTAAATTCTTCTACTGTATGTTTGTATTTATAATGCTGTTGATATTTTCTATGTTGATGATGTATATTTTAGTGATATATTTAGTAATATTTAACAGAATTATACCATTATGTTTCTTTCATAGTTAAAAAAGTAGAAATTAAAACAAGTAAGTTTCATAAGGCTTTTGTAATTACACCGTCATTAATAATTATGACATTCTAAACATTCTATATAATATATATTTAATATATTTTGTTTCTGTATTTATAGGAAATAATTTGATATCTAGGAAACTGTATAACACGTACCGTTGAATCAAACATATTAAACATACAACATTTTCCACATGATGAAAGTTCAACTTATCAAGTTAATGACTTAATATATACTTTAAATGCTCTGTTAGTAGAGTATGAACCTTACATAAATTTATTATGCTACACTCTATGAATATGTCCTCGTACATTAAGTCATTCTGGAAGAGATTCCTTCATACCGTATGCATACGTTTGTCTAAACAATAGAAGATGAAGATATACCGCAAAACATTTTTTTTTAAATAAAAAGTTGTGTACTGGTCAAGATGAACTTTTTTTTATGTAACACATATCTGACCTGTGGAAATTTCAAAACATGCGTATGGTGAATTATCGATTTCTATAGCTGATTTACATTTGGTCACCATCACAACGAACGATACTTTTGTGGTTAAAACCGATAGCTGGGTATGTGCAGAAGATCGGCTATGTCAAGTTGATTTTTTTTTTGCTTTTTAGCGTGATCATATTTTGTTTTCTTCCCTGGTTAAATAATTCAAAATTGTATGCTTGTTAGCGCAATCATATTTTGTTCTTCCATGGTAAAATGATTCAGCGAAAAAAGAGACGGAAAACTATGTTGAATTTGTGAATTATTGTTACATTCATTGTGACTACAAAGGTATGCAATGTGTATTGAAATCATATAAATAAATGTATACACGTATCCATTTATTAACCAACTAAATTATAAATTCAATTTCAATCACAATTATGATTAGAATAAAAATATAAATATTTATTTACTTATGTATTATATGCGATCATTCTAGAAAAAAATGTTATCGAAGGAAGCATCGTTTTAAGACTAAATTTAACATCCGATTGTTTCTAACACTATTGTTCAATACGTTTTCTCCTGAACAAAACCTAGACCCTTTGGATCATAATACTGCTCATATCAATGCTAATTTAAATGTAGTGTATTTAAAAATTGCACCATAGCTAAGACGAGTTGCTGATATGAGAGCACACCGGTCAGCATTGTGTGTTACGATTCCTGTTTCTTATTTTGTGTTGTTTTTTTAATATTTTTTTCTTTTTCCATAGCATATTAGTTCAAACCAAACATTTTATCTTCCCATCAAGTATAATACGCATCAATTGCCCCTCATCAAAAATCTCAGTCAACGACCTTTCTCACTATTGAAACCACTAATTCTTGTGAATATATGTATAAAGCTTAAATGCTTATTGTTAAATATTTCTTCTTCGTTTATGTACATGTGTATTGAGTAGTTTTAATATATGCGTTCAAATTTTAAATAAATACATTTATACAAAACTAATATTTAAAAATTAGATATCATATTAAAATAATCTGTACAATAAAAGTTAGATAATTATATAATATTGTAACATGCAGTGATCGGTGCTCTAAAAGTCATTCATTTATAAAATTTTAACGGTACTGTATTGATTCACCTTTTCATTTTAATCGTTTTTATCCAGAACCATGTGCGCAATTAGATTGGTCAGTGTCATTTTAGTAAAAAAATAAAAACAGCAACAAAAAACATGTTCTACAAAAAAACAACAAAAACAACAACATTTGGACACGGGGATTGGGAAGAATTACTTATCCGGTATATATTTTCCAACGCCATGAAACAGATGATCCTGATATCTGTATCATGATATAGTCACTGCAAGGGTGGCCCGGAATGGAAAAAGAATTTGGTAAAAATAATTATTATGGTAAGCTTTTCTTCTAAAATACTTAAAAGGTTCCGAACTATATTGGTGAACACATGGATTCAACAATACATGAACAAAACTAATTGTTTTAAGAACTAAACTTTTAATCGGTAGTGTTAATAGAATATTACACTAAGAAAAAAATAGCTTACTACCAGTGCTTTAAGTGGGGGATTAAACTAGTTTTTTTAAACAATTCTTTAAAAGAAGTAGTGCGTTATAATAGTGTAGTGTTTTACCTGCTAGAGACTTTTTAAAGCAGTATGTTTTATAATTCGTGCGTATTGTCCTGAAAAGTTTGAAAATGTATAAAGACGTAAATGTTTTCAAACAAAGATAGTAATTACAAATTGTAAACTTTACTTTAAATTTACGTTTACCAAAAATGTCAAAATATGCAAAAATATCACTTACTGCTTAAGTAACGAAATATTGTGATTATAAAAAAATATCAGCCTGATTATTTAGATTGTAAATATCTTTAATTTCCTTAATATCTTAGTATCTATTTCTCAAGTTTGACTTTCTTAAAATTATTTGGCTAATCTGGAGGCATGTTGCTTCAAATTAATATTCCATTGAATGTTTTAAAATGTGTAAATGAGCTAATATCAAATTTCGCCCGACTTAGGGTTCTGATTTTATTCAAATATGAATAACTTATTTAGCTGCAACGTTTTATCTCATCTAGTAAGCATATGAATTTAAAAGCTAGTTTTACAAAGTGCAACATAAACTCGTCTATTTTACATCGTTTATGATTGTCAGAAGGTCAATATTGACCATTGTTTGTCTTTGCAGTAACGATAACGTTTTTTACATTTTTAATAAAATGATAAGATCTAAACAACAAAGCAAAACTAACAACACAACTTTATATAAATTTCAGTTTAAGTCTTAAATGGGTTTTTTATAGATGTATATATTTTCTGTACAAAAGACCTTTTTTCGTCTTCAACCGTAAACAAAACAGGAAATTGAGTAATACAATGTCAGTATGTTTTGCTCTCACGTAAGAATATCATTTCTTCTTGTTCTATTGTTATGAACAGAGTAAGTTTTATCAATTTGAATACAAAAATAATCTTTTACCAGGTTGCTATATTGCAGAACTAGAAATCAATCTGTACACCAAGGACATGCTTGTTACTGCAAGGACTAATCAATGTTACTTAAAGGACTTATTACTGTAAATTTACGTTTATTTTTTATCATTGAACTAACAATGAAATGTTAACAACATACAGAAATGAAAATAAGCTTTGAATTATTCTTAAATAAATCTTGAATTTGAATAACAAAAGTAAGGGAAGAACTCTTTTAAAGTTACAGGACGGACATATTTGTTACTGAAGTGACAAAAAATAAAGAAATGATAAGGTGTTATCATTTATTTACAAACAATAATCATTTGAATTTAATTCACAAATTACGATAATGTCAGGGATTTTAAGAGAGGCCAAAATAGGACTTGGAAAGTAAACAAACAGTCATGTTCTAAGTTTCAAGGGACTACTTTAAATGACTAATTTTAGTAGTTTTGAAGACAACAATTTTCTTTTGTAAAAATGCCTTAAAAACTTGTATGTGAATGATATAAGTTAGGTTTGATTTCTATTTTGCAAAGTAAACTGTAATTCTATGCAAAAAATAAGTCTCTCTAGAGATAAGTACCAGTAACTTTCCTTCTATATACTGGTACTGCCTTATTACTTTTATTTCTAAAATCGCTACAGTTATTTTGTGAAATGGCATGCATTTCAATTACCACGATATGTATATTTCCTTACAGTAACTTAATGTTGAGGATTTTAAAGGGTGCAAGATTATTCAGATTTTCCTCAATTTAATCAAAAGCAATGTACTGTAACAATTGAATAAATATACTGAAACAAAAAAAGAAACTTTCTCCAAGTTTGAATGTAGATATGTTAGTACAGTACATTGAGTTTGAATTAAAAAGTCCTTTCAATAACACTGGTTGTCCTTCGAATAACAAAATAACATAAAGAAGAAGTTTTAAATGGCATAAATGTCTAATTATAGAATAAATATTAATAATAAATAGATTATGCCAACAAGAAAATATATATCGTATCTTTATCCATAATTATATTTTAAAGAAGAATTGTGTTGTATTTTGTACTTTCAGTAACAGATTTTGTACTTGCAGTAACATTATTGTAAGGACAGTTACTGCAAGGACTCATTCAGGTTATTTTACAGCCTGTTTACACAGATGAGATAAGGGAGACAATTTTGATCATTTAATTCATGACTGAAACATATTTGCTAATAGCAGCATTACAAAAGGGAATCTTTCTCATAAGTTAAATAATTAGAATCTCGTTACTTAAAGGACACTGTTCGAAATCATGATTCCAACCTTTAATCAATGTCTTCAAATTTTCTAAATCCTATTTAAAATTTCCATATGTTTCGTTGCTGTAGCCATGTATTACACCTATCACCTTCTTTTGAAGAACACACTGCAACAATTTACTTATACTAAAATAATCTACTTATAGTACTGTTACTTGAAGGACATTTTTGTCAAAAAAGTTGGGGACAAAATTATAACTTGCATTTTGCAAATTGAAATACTAAACTTGAGGCTTTTACTGTATAAATATATTTTATAAAAGGTTATATTTTGCGTTAGTTAACAAAAATATGTATTTTAGTAATACAAATTTACATGATAAACAGCTGAAATTGGGATTTTGACTTTAGGACGAGGGAAAATCAGTTTTAATTTAGGATTACGACACTACCAGAAAAAAATATGTTTAATATCTTATCATGTAAATGTCTTAGTTTACAATATTTTATGTACTTACAAGCATCCAAATTTATTTTTTATAAAATGATCATGCATTTTGTGAAAAATTGAAAAGGACAAGATTACAGGCAAAATCTGATATTGGCTCAAATATCAACAGTTATAAATAAACAACTCTAAAAACGTGTTTTTACCCCGCCCAATTGTTGGTAAACAGAGAGAAAAAGGAATCATCGCCAATAAAGGACAAAGATACACCAACCAATAACTTTCGGTCGTTCATGTATAAATTTCTTACACCCCCATGACAAATAGGTATCGCCATCAGGATATGTGAATGTTCGACCACCTAATGTGTAAAAGAGTTCATTCAAATGTTAAAGGATTCAAGTTTAAATACTTTTCATTAATGATCTTGTAAATAGATAAAAGATATCTAACTGTTTTTTTCTCTCTATAAGTATGTAGCTAATCAACATCACAGGACCGCTTGTATGTCACATGCCGCATTGTTAATTCTGTGTTTACTTTTGAAATATTAGCACAATAATTGGAAAAATGTCACTACCATTTACACATGTACTGGTTTTCCTTTATTCATTCTTATCTTGACTTTAAGAAGTGTGTTGATGGGGAATATTTGTATCGTGTACGCTATTTGCTTTTAATTTTGCTTTGTTTTGTATACTATGTGTCAGGACATAACCACGACCCAAAGAAACATTTCAACAGTACAAATAGCGTGTCTACAAAACAGAATATAAAAGCAACACTTTTTGATACATTTAATTTGTAATTTCAAGGTAAATGATATTTTCGGAAGAAATAGTAAATGTCGAAGAAAGAAAAGAGCTCTTTTAAAATATTACATTATTACAATACTTGTGTTACTTTTATAATCATACTTAAGACTTACTGAAGAGATAAAAAGAAAGTGTTCAAGTTTATCTTTTATTCATCAAAACAAACTTAAAGACAACAATTCTATCTCTTGGAGAAGACAGGAACACAGAATAGAGAAACAAATTGAAACCACTGTGAAAATGCTGGACAATACAAAACATACCGAAAAAAGCTGAGGCAATGCATAATAATTGTTTTCAAAAAGTGCTTGAAAAGAAATGTTGCAACATTAAACTGTTAGCGTGCATGAGAAAAAATATATAAAAAAGGTTGACATCAATGAAGGACATGTGTCTCTAATTCGGAAAATGTTTAACTACTGAGGAACAAAATTGGAAAAAACTTTACAACACTTGACATAAGTAGATATGTTCAGTGCGATTATCGGGACGTTTATATCTTGCGTTTACTTTATCGTCACCTTAGTTCAAATCGTCCCTTTATGGCTAATGATTAAATGTAAACGGATACCATTCAAAATAGAATGTACAAACATAAGTTTTCTTGCCAGCGACTTAGTAATTTCATTATATATAGGGATAAATCAGCTTACAATATTCGCCTCTCCAAGTATCTCTGTACATGCTGTAAGAATAACGATAGTTCGGACTTGCCAAACGGTGTATTGGGCAACGTTAACCCATATAGCAGCAGATAGAGCAGTGTCTGTCATCTCACCATTACGTTACAATTACTTACTTACAAACAAACACGTCAAAATATGGACACTTCTCAACTGGACAATACCCATCATTATGACTTGTTTGTCATGGATTTACATCGTGATAAACGGAGAACACTCATGCGAGTCAAACAACTTTCTGCTGTGCGCTTACGCAGTACAACTGTCACAGTTAGTTCTCTCTGTTATTTTCTGTCTCATGTTTATTTCGGCACAAGTTTCAACCGTTGTCCTTCTTCAAATGAACAAAAAGGAACGCCACCGACAAAGTGGTAAACTCATATCAAGGTTTACTCAAGTAGTTTTGAAATTAGCAACCTTGAATTTTTGTCTTCATTTGCCTTTCTTTATTTACGAATTTCTTTCGTTGACTGATTCTATTGGATCGGTGGAAACCAAATGGCGACGAATCATACAGTTATTTGGATTACTATGTCACACTACAGGCTCTATTTTCACATGCAGATTCTGTATTTGGAACGTTAAAGAATGCCGTTTTAATTTCATCAACAAGTTTCTATCGTGGAATGAAAGATACAGGCGGATTGCCAATGAATACAGATGTGAAATCTATAAAATTTCATATGTTTATAGAAATAACTGTTTATCTGAAAACCACTCTTGAAAGAAAACTTGGTGTTATATCAAATATATTTGTAATTATAAGACATTTGTACTATTTACGGATGGTACCCACGTTTTTTGTTAATTTTGTTTGTTGTTATTATTTGTTTTGTTTTTGTTTAGTTTGTTTGTATGTGGCTGGATTAATTAATGGATGAAAAGGATTTGTCTTTTGGGAAATAACTTTTTTATCTTTGCAATCTTTTAGAAATCCACTTTAAAGTTTAAAATTCAAGGTGGTA
Organism: Ruditapes philippinarum; assembly: GCF_026571515.1. Taxonomy (NCBI): domain Eukaryota; kingdom Metazoa; phylum Mollusca; class Bivalvia; order Venerida; family Veneridae; genus Ruditapes; species Ruditapes philippinarum. Next base: position 8,006 of record NW_026851915.1, on the reverse strand, counting down.
CCATCGTTCATAAAATTCATAGACGATGTTTTGTTAAGTAGCTGATATATTCTTATTTTTGAACCAAAAACCCCTCCATAATATACCACTATGCTGATTTTCGATAAATAATCATATTTAGAAAAAAAAGTTTCATTCACCTTAATTGTTAGTGTTATAGATTTTTTGTGATATTCTGAAACACTTGTAGACTCAAACATGTCAGAATCTGGAAAGGAGGTTATACCTTTGAAGCACCGAAAGCAACAATATGATATGAAATTGCAAATCCCGGTTTGATTGAGTCTGTTCATGGTTATTTAACCAAACATTGTTCATTTTTTGTTAATAAAAATATATTTAAAACACACGAAAATTATTTATTATTCTGACATTTTGTAACAATTAGGATGACTTTGTATTAATCGTTTCATGTTTCGATCATTCTATAAGTGTAGGCATCTGTCTCATACTATGTATTAGATCAACTTGGAAACAAACTTATTTTGATGATAAAATATTGCGTATAATGACATGTTATTTCTTATCCGACTTCAAGGTGCGGGTTTGCATAATATTGTCGTATACAAAAATCACAAGCCAAAGACACAGTGATAAGTGTTTTGTCACCAGCACTTGCGACTACGCCGATATTTACTGACATTAGAGGCGATAGGTTAAGATAAAGGTCATGGTTTGGTTAAAAAAATAAATAAATACATTTAACATGGCGTTATGGAAACTGTCTTATTAACACGATATCTGTCACTAAAGATTGGTATCATTTTCTACCATAAACTGCTCACGTGTAATCTTAATGTTACTGTAGTATTTAAAGTGGACAAAGTATGGAAGGATGCTATGGTACGTGAGTCTATAATACTCAATGACGGCTGGAAAGTCTACCTCTTTTTCATATTGTCCTGGGTTACTACATAGGAACAAGCAGCGTCGCTCACAGAAACTTTCATACATATTCTTCTAAATTTATCGGCATCGTTCGAAAAGCACAATGTCCCTAGAGCATCCCACATAGCTTTTGTTCCATTGTACTCTTATAAAACAATATGGAGTAAAACTTACTCAATTACAAAGGGTATCCTGCAATTTAGTTATAACTCTATAGTGCATCTATTTGAACTTATTGTTGAATAAGAGCGTACACAAAATAATATTATACTCCCTATCCATGTACTCAAATAGAAAAATCTTTAAAATAAATCAGTTTCATCTGAATAAGAGATTCGCTCAACAACGTTTATGTTTTGCGATTTAGGAGTGTCGACAGATGGTCTAACCTACTCAAGGTCTTCCAAAGATGTTCTACCTCAGTAAATTTCAGGAGAAAGTGATAACAGAATTTTTTAGAAAGTTGTCATATGGTTTGGTATTTAATTCAAACGCCTAGTACACAATATCAAAATAATTTCATATATGTACTCACATACATATTTATTTAAATATTCTAAACTTATCTCCCCGATCTCAAACATTTGAATTATAAGAATATGCAGTGTGTATAAGACTTCTGATTCTTTTCTTCTTATTTTGCGTTCATTGAACGCCGTCTTTCCTTGTTGATTTTGTTTATCATATGAGAGAAGCAATTAGAGTGGAATAATCTTGTATATGTAATTGTCAACAAGTTGTATGATAGTAGTTATATATAATGAACAAAACTGTATCAGAAAACCGTTTAGGTATTTTGATAAGAAGTTCTTGCTATTGAAAAAAACTGTTCTGTTTTTGGCAGTAAATCGGAGGATTTCGTCAATTATGATAAACAACGGTGGTTAAAATATAGGACATAGAAGTGTGATTTGTTTGTTTCCTTTTTTTCTCTTTTTTTCTTTCTTTTTTTGTGGTAAGGCAAAATCGAAAGATTTACCTTATTCTTTCTGAAAAATGAAAGAAAAGTGTTAAAATTAAAAGAACATTTTATCATTGAAGGCAGGAATTAATAATTTTTTATAAGAAAATAAATAACATTAAAAAAACTTAATAATCAAATAATCATTCATTGCATATTATGCATATAAAGTAAGTTGTAATTTTTTAAAATACTTTTCTAGTTATCTCTTATACTATTATATAAATTATTTTTTTATTTTCCGAACAGGCATTTAAAATTATTGCATTTTATGGAAAAAAAACGATTTTCTTTCATCTTTTATAATTCGTGAATAATGAGCTAGACGTTATAAAACATCACACATTTATGGATTTAACAAGTGATTTGCATACATAGAATTGCTATATAATGGCTTATGGTGAAAACACAACTTTAATAGTTTTAAAATAATAATATAGTTAATGACAATGGTTGTCATACAAAATGGAATTAATTGAATGACAGCAAAGCAAATACTGTTATGAAAACACTTCTCAAAATGTAAAAAGCTCGATGATGTATTAATACATCCCTCTTTTTGAATATTTCATTGCGCAAATTAAAAGCAGCAGGCGCTAAGTGCCTGCTGTAAAATTTTGACCCGTGCTTTATCTAAGTGCTGGTAATTTTTCTCGTCCTTCGGTACGGTACATTGATTCAAGGATATAAAGTGTTTATGTAGTACCGCTTACCAACGCGTCAGGAGCGTGAAGGCTGTTTAGCTTTTCTGCCATCCCTCATGAACAGACTCTATCAAACCGAGTCTATTCGCAAAAATCAAATCAATAATTTATGTTAAATATTATTTAATCCTGCAGAGAGAAAGAACAGAGAACTTGTTAGAATCCGCTTGCTTTTATTTCGAGTGTTTACCTATCCTTCTGTCACAGTTATAAAAAGTAACTGTACATAAATGTTCTCAAAGACAATTCAAGGGGTATCGTAAGCTTGATATACCGTGGTTAGCTTTTACAAGTACGGGTACTCTGCAAATTATCTTTTCCAAATCAGCTGGGTTTAATCAGCAACGATATTGATCAAACCATACCTGATTCGGACAAAAAAGGCTTGTTTTGAATCATTAATGTCACGTGGTATCGCCACCTGAATTTGGTAAATATTTGTTACATATGATATGAACCGATAACAAGTTTATTGCAATATTTATTCAAAATGTAACACTGAATATTAAAACAACAAACACAAAAAAACGGCTTCTAAACATGATCAAATCAAAAGATACAATTATTATTAATATAGCCCAAATATCGAAGTCGTTTAATCATTGGGGTTTTATAGCAAAGAAAACATTTTGGTATGTATTTAATATTTATGGGGAAGGAATAGTCATTGCAAAAAGGACATGTAACATTATCAAAATAAAGAACATCGTCCTATTTATAAGCTGCTGAAAAAGAGAATGCATTAAAAAGGAATTCTTCTGAGTTACGAAAGCATAAAAAACATAAGTTTTGTATTTCTTATGTAGCTCAATTACAAACGAAGAAGATATGCTAATCATATATAATTAGAATTAAATTACAAGCATATTTGTATGTGGTTCTTTCGATTTGAGGAAGAGCGTTGAAACGCTTTTCATCTCTAAGGTATTATTATTCTGGAAAAAAGAAACAAGTGTATGATTTAAAGGTTGGCACAAAGTAATTTGTTCAGACGTACATCAAATGGTACGAAAGAAATTCTGTATAAGAACCAAGCAAATGATTTAAAAGTTGGCACAAAAGTAATTTGTATAGACGTACATCAAATGGTACGAAAAAAATTCTGTATTGTGATATCGAAAGATTTCTGTGGATTCCCTTTAAAATTCCAAACGTTTCTGTGATAATTGACTGTTTAATAAAAACGCCATGTTCATAATTTGCCACAAAGATTTTCGAATTAAACGAAATATCTCAAATAATATCATTTAATCGTGGCAAAACAAAATTTCATTAACTTTATGTCTGAAAAATCAGTAAACAGTAATCAATGGTTTGAATAAAATTATTAATAATGCTAGCATTTTATAAAGTTGAATTATAAAATTGTTTAAATGAAGATTTTATTAAAGAATAATCTATCAGTAGGATATTTGCTATTATAAAGATACATTTGTTGTTTTTTGTTGTTGCGTGTTTGATTGTTTTTCTATAATTTATGTAATATATGATTTGCTTAAGACATGAACAGTTTTTGTCTCTGTCTTATTTTAGCTGATTTCAACATAATTTTTGTCATATCCCGGCCGTTGACACACCTTACCGGCTTTCCTGGATTATCAGCAATCAATGACCAATTTTCCACAAGTTACCGACTTCCAATGAATTAAAGAGGAGAGACAAACGACTAGTCGACTCACTTGGCTTAGAGAGCGTGTTTATTACGTAAAAAACACAACTCCCTGATGCATCTAACTGAAACCAACTTTTGTACACAAATGCACTGTAAATGGCATTTGTTAAAATAATACAAATAATGATCATCCAGAAATAAATTGTATCGAGAACTTCCGCCACCTCTTGTCCAGTTATGTTAGCAGATTGTGGTTCATTACATACTTCTTCCTTTTGACCATCACTAATATCCGTACCCTCAACAGGCAATATCGATACAACTGAATTTTCTACAGGAACCATTTTAATATTGTTTTTGCTTTTATGTCTCCTTTTTGTAATCATCCTCAGAAGAAAGTTTGGCAGATATCTATGAGCCACAGATTTACTTGCACAATTAACAATAAATATGCTCCATAAAACGCCAACCGTATTGATGATATTAACCGAAAGCAGTTGATACGAAATCATCGGCATTTTTAATGAATTTCTAGGTATTGTCTCTGTTAATGATGTTGCTGCAAAAACTAATGCTAAATATAGCGTTATTGCAAACGTTGTCCTTTCACCGGATTCAGGGCGAACGAAACAAGTTGCAATATTCAGAAATAACATAAACATGATCGGTGTAAGTGAATTTATCATTTCAAATTTGGACCTTCTTTTTAACAAAAACGATGACTGATACATTGGTATACCCACACTGTCTATGTTTTTCTCTTTTACCAGCATTACATTTGTATCTGTACTTTTAACTTCCCATTCACCATTTTCTTTGAAATCACTAAAATGAATATCGGGTGAAGGAGAAGATATCATAAGTTCTGTAGAGTCATAATTAGACACGATGAACTGGAAATAACACGAGTGCATATCATAAGGATAAAATGTTGTGTCAACAATACATTTCGTCTTGTAACTGCCTGCAGCAATGATCATTACTATCCCTTGGTAAGTGGCCCATGCGGGATAGAAGCCGCTCCCATAAATTGAAGTGTCCTCATTTGCCGGTCCGTCTGTTAAGGAAATCTCTGGTTTCCAATACTTATCTTTGGGCAACTGTATTTTTTCTCTACCTCCAAAAAGAGCAGGGTCCCAAGTCAACATTTCATCAGTCCATTTTATTTCGAAGTATCCAGTTATAAGAAGCTCACCTGACGAGATGTCTAGATTCTCGATGCTTTTTACATACTGTGTAAAGTTTACCTACAACAGGTCACGAAAAATAATTTTGAATTTGTTATTCTGTAGCTGATAATACATACGATAAATATATTTAAGATATCAATGCAAAGATAAACTGCCAACATAACTTACATTGTAAAAATATATTTAAATTTTGCTCTCGGATTTATAGAATTTTCTCATATACTTATTTTTTCATTTCTATAGCATTTATGAATGAACTGTGTAATTTCAATATCAGTCGCCGACTTGGTTAAATCAAAAGAAAATTGTAAAGAATAAAGATATTTCTTCCATGAAAATAGATCGGACATTTTTAAACTTTATATATCGCATATACACGGCATTTACTCTCAGGAAAATTATTTCAAACTGGACAAAACGTATAAAAAACCTTTACAAAATAAACTTACACCGGAATTAAGAATATTTTGGGTTTCTGCCCCAGCAAAAAATAAAATTACACAATCTTATACAGTTACAGCTTCGAATGGTGACTTTTGTTTTGTGACCGGTAGTGTACCGTAAAGCTACAACCGGGGGATTAGCTTGGAAAGCCCCACATTTGCCGAGTTCCGGATAACCAGATGACTTTTGTTATGTTTTTCAAGTTATCATTCTGTTCATTGTATATATTTTTATTATGTTGATTTAATAATTCTATTCTAAGTGTTTATAACATAAATAAAAATAATTCGTACACCTTAAATTTAGCTTTTTAATAGACTTGTCACAAGTGTGTTTAACATCCATCTACACGTACAGACAAAGCCGTCAACTTTTTTTTAAATAATTAAGACCAGACCAAAGACCACGACGATACACACCTAGAAGAATTACTAGAGTCACAAAGCACTTTCAAAGACCTTATTAAAAAGTAGTTTATGTTCCATAGGGGGGGATAATAAAGCCATGAGAAAAGAAAAATAACACACAAAATATAATATAATTACCTGAATTACGTGACTTTGGTCTTCTAAAGGTCTAAGATATTTGTTATATCTTGTCTCATTGAAAAGATGTCCTAGCAAAGAGTCCATTTCAGTGTATGTTTGTCCAAGCGATGTCTCAAGAGCTTTTAATATTATCATAAACAATGTTATTTTATCCATAATTAACATGTAGTGATAAGTTTATATCTAGGGTTGCATAATCTACTGCTTAAAAAATCCTTAATTTAATTAATTTGTACAAATCATAAGCGCTATTATACTAAATCCAATGACACGTTTATGAGAACATTTTTCTAGAACTAATTTCATCTGTATTGCATACTGGTGACGAACAACCCAGAATTAATTATTGATTGTAGTAACTACCATTGTACCTGTTTCACCACTGAAATCACATGAGTCAATATAAAATAGTAGTATAAGCTACTGATATTGCCTTGTTTTATATTCCGTAGAAGTTCATGAGTAAAGTAATTTATGTTGTTAAAATTGGCTGATAGAAAACTCTGAAAAGCCTATATAACAGTTAACACGATACTTTCCAAAGTACAGATGCTCTACGAAAGTGTTCCTGTGAGAAACAAGAATGCGTTGACTTTTTTGAGACTTCCACATGCTAATACAATGTTTTACGCATAAGGGCACAAACATTAAAATTGTAATTAATATATATAAAAGGAATAAAATTGTTCCCCGCCAAAATCAAGTTCGGTGGGCATTAAGTTTTGCAGCATCTTTCTGTCAATTAGTCATTCCGTCCGTCCAAACTTTGTGTGTGTCCGGTCGATAACTTGGATATTTATGGATAGATTTTGAATTTTTTTAACACTATATAAATCATAAATCCAAGTCTGTAGCTCAAAGATCTAGGCCGTACTTAATAAAATGCAATAATGTTTGTGTCCGGTCAACAATTTTGCTATTCCCGCATTTTGAAATAACTAAGAATAACTTGGCATACACAAGCTTTGTACTTGATTGCAAGAATAATTTGTCCAGCTTTAAAGTTAAGATCAGAATCAAGATAAAAATGTGAAGGTTATACAAAATATTTACTTGGATGTCGTACAAGTAATGTTATGTATGCAACATATTACATGTATATAGTTTGTATCTGACCAGTTGGTTTTTCCAATATTATCATTGTTCTATTTTTAGAACATAAACTACATGTATGTACTAGAAGGTTCTTAACTATTGTAGAAAACTCATGCATTATATTTAGATAGAAACTTCTGGAATGATCTTTATTGGTGAAGTTGCTAGATTATGATTACTGTAGTAAATGGAAGACTATTCTAGAAACTTCTTAGTTAATATATATAGATTGACATTTTTCATTACCTTTACCTTTTAAGTCATCAGTGATCTTTAAGTCATCAGTTACCTTTTAAGTCATCAGTGATCTTTTAGAAATCAATATATTTGGAGTATTATTCAACTTGGAAATTAAGTGATTTATTGGAGCTTGGATTATTAATTATTCTTGTGGATTTTATTGTGGGAATTTATTCTAAAGTGTTCTTGGATTTAACTTGGATTTAACTGTGCTATTAAAAAAGGATGCATTCCAGGATCAGACTAGACATTTGTAATTTTTATTTGGACTTCAGGTATTTGTAAAGATAATTTGTTATTTTATTTTTTTTTTTTTTAATAAAT